>NC_134781.1:11941381-11958881 GCF_046742065.1 Oratosquilla oratoria | reverse complement strand
TTTATGTGCTTTAGGGTCATTTAGGGACAGGTAATTAACCGTCCATGCTGAGAATCGGAGAGGTGTGACTGGATTCGAACCCACAAATAAGCTAATACGGGAACAACACATTTCCGGTTACGCAACCAGTGATAATATAAAATGTAATATACGATACCATTACATGTTTATTTCTTCACACGTGTATAGAGTATATTGTCATAACAAGTACAGTTCACATGGGGAATACACACACATTGGATTCTGTTATCTTCTGTGCGATAAAATACGTTTGTATGCATGAATATGGGCGCACGTGTGTGTGTGTGTGTGTGTGTGTGTGTGTGTGTGTGTGTGTGTGTGTGTGTGTGTGTGTGTGTGTGTGTGTGTGTGTGTGTGTGTGTGTGTGTGTGTGTGTAAGCAACGCTCGTTGGGTCCCGTCTCCGATTCTCTAATTTCTAAAACACCTACACTCAAATTCATGTTCGCTCCCAAATAAATCTTTATCTTTGATTTCCAATTATCATATTTAGATTTGAACTCGTGTATTGTTTGAGTTTGAGCTCTTTCACCTAAACTTTTCCACACGTTTATACATCTCTATGGAAAACCGTATTTCTTCACATCCTTTCGACATATGGTCTTTCTTAATCTACTTCCATGACCTCGTAAACCTCTCCCTTAATCAGGAGATCTTTTCTATCAATATAATATATTCCCTTCAGTGACCTCAACATTGTAATTATGTCACTCTCTCTTCGATCCAGTACTTCCTATCTTCTTCCCTTCCTCCCTTCCTCCCTCCTTCCCTTCCTCCCTCCTTCACTTTCTTCCTTCCTCCCTTCTTCCCTTTCCTCCCTTCCTCCCTTCCTCACCTTTCCTCTCTCTCTCTCTCTCCCTTCCTCCCTTCCTCCCTTCCTCCCTTCCTCCCTTCCTCCCTTCCTCCCTTCTTCCCTTCCTCCCTTCCTCCCTTCCTCCCTTCCTCCCTTCCTCCCTTCCTCCCCTCCTCCCTTCCTCCCTTCCTCCCTTCCTCCCTTCCTCCCTTCCTCCCTTCCTCCCTTCCTCCCTTCCTCCCCTCCTCCCTTCCTCTCTTCCTCCCTTCCTCCCTTCCTCCCTTCCTCCCTTCCCTTCCCTTCCACCTCTCTTCTCCTCTTCCCTCCATCACCCATAATACCTTCCTCCCCCTCACTCACCTAATATAAGCAAAGAAGAAAGGAAACAGTTCGAGACGAGCTGTGATTGGTTGGATGGGAAGGCGTGCTGTAGGTTGTCTACTGAATGCTTATAGGGGCGCCAGCATCTGCAACACGCGCTGGGTCGTGGCTTTGGTAGAGGCGGGCAGCATATATGGTAATACGGTCCCGCATGTGTTTGGGGTACAGCAATAGGACATTGGATCGGTAGTATGGGCTCAGTAGAGTAGCTTACGCCAGGAGCCTTTTAGCTGCAGCCAAATACTCGTGCTCAAACTATAAACATCTATAGCTGTTAAAGGTCGAAACCAGCTCCAGAAAGGTGGCAAGATAAGTTCAAATTTGAACACGCGATCACACTGTGAACGAAATATGTTCAATGTATATATATATATATATATATATATATATATATATATATATATATATATATATATATATATATATATATACATAGATATATATATATATATATATATATGTATATATATATATATATATATATATATACATATACATATATCAAGGACTTTTTCCCCCTTACATGGAAGGTAGCCAAAGTGAAAGGCATAAATCCACTCCCAACCATTTGAATCCCTCCCTCCCTCTTTTCTTGGCTCCTCCTGGATGACGGGTCATCTCTGCATCTCGCCCACTACCCTAGGTCAGAAGCAATGCAGCAAGACACATTCACAGTAAGGCCGTTTCACTTAATCGACGGCCCCTCCTTTCCGTCCCCTCATGCAGAAAAAGAGATCACTGGGAGAAATTCCTTCGGGCTGTGTCAAAATATCATTCAAACCTTTTCACTCCCCCACCCACTCCCTTCCATGCATCACAGCATCATCTATCCACAACCATTCTCCATTCACATCTATCTTCTGTCTTCTCCCTTTCTTCCTTAACATACACCCCCCTGTTCCCCAGTGCCCCTTTTATTCTATCCATCCATCTCATAATTGGTCGCCCACCTATGTTCATCCCCTCCACCTCTGCCTTCAACACCTCATTTACTAACCTTTCTTCACTCATTCTTTCCAGCCTAGGAACCCCTACTGTGCTTCTTAGGAATTTCATCTCAAACACATTTAAATTCTTCCTCTTTTATGTTCCATGTTTCTGCCCCATACAGTGCTGTCGACACAATCACCCCTTCATATAATCTCCCCTCAGTATCCATTCCCGAAAGTTTATTTCTCATTACACTTTTTAATCCCCCAAGGCATTTACTTGTTTTTCTCAATCTACATTCTACCTTCACCTCCACTCCTCCCTTTCCCACCACATTCGCCTCTAAGTATTTAAAGCTCTCCTCTTCCTCCAGTCTTTCTCCCTTAATATTCACTTCCAATTTGCTGCCATCCTCTCCTGTTGTTCCTCTCATCACCTTACTTTTACCCACATTTGTCTTCAACGTCCTTCCTTCACACACCTTCCCAACCTCTGTCACTAACTTCCTTAATCTCTGTTCTGATCCTGCTACAAACGTAGTGTCCTCAGCAAACAACAACTGGCTTATCTCCCATTTTTCCCGATTTCTTTAACCGTCTCCAATATATATATATATATATATATATATATATATATATATATATGTATATATATATAACGTATATATATATACATGTATATATACATATGTATATATATATGTATATACATATATATATGTATGTATGTATATATATATATATATATATATATATATATATATATATATATGTATACATATGTAGGTGTGGGTGTATGTGTGCGGTTATTACGTTTTAAGTCTTACCGAAACAAAAACAATTCTAGATGATGGATGGTGGAAACCTAACACTACAAAAATGCTGTCTTGGAAAATTGAGGACATTATAATAGTGGAGATATCTTATTTCTTTATTGTCATTTTTTTCTTTGCACATATCAAAACTAAATCTGATAAGTCTTTATTATGAAATTTCATTCATTATTTCATTTCTCCTTTTTTCCAATTAATTGATTGATTAATTCTTCTTTTCCTCAGGTACTGAGAGTCATGGAGAGATAATTCGAAACTCGATTACTGTCTTGACGAAAAAGAAGAAACGAGGTGAAACAGATTTACTTTCCGGAGATAAAGACTTATTTTTGAATATGTAAGTCGGTACAATAAACGAAGAGAGTAACAACAAGTCAGGTCGTTTAATAGTTGACTTTCTTGAAGAAATTTGACACGAACTAAGAAAAATCGCAAAGTGAAAAAGATGATAATACAGTGAAGAATCAAATCGACAGAAATATTTTGATGAAATCAAACAAAAGAAAATAAGACTAAAAAAAAAAAAAAGGAAGTGCAGGAAGAAAAAACAAAAGACGGTTCGAGCTATTTTCTTGGTTCAGGAACTTCTTCGTCCAGCTCAGAGTCGCGTTTCTTTTGTTCGATACTGGTTTCTCCAATGGCAACGCTTCCGATCGTCGGCGTGTACATCGTCGACGTCTCCTTCGGTTGGAAAACCCGCCGTAGGAGCTCCCAACAGCTGGTGCGGTTTTCCGCGTGATAACATCTTCCTTTGCCACGGCCTTCCACTAACACCGAAGTCCCCAGTTTCTGCCACTTCACACTCCGGTAGCATTTCCGTTGCATGACAATCTTCTTCTTGAGCCGAAGACATATCCTCGTCGACTAGCTCCCTCGCAACATCGACCTGTGACTCACCAACAAGTCCTTATTACAGTACAAAGATAATCATAAAATACGAATGTTTGAGTAACTACTCCTTTGCGATTTTTGTATATAAATCCGTCACGACACTTGTTGAGATATCAAATTGAAAATACTAGAGTTTCGTGAAAACATAATCTTCCTGCTTCTCATACTCTCAAGATCTTCAAATCCCGAACCCGGCGTTTAATATCCTTTAGAAGCTGCGAGAAGTCTCAACAGAAAAAAGGAAACACAAACAAGAAACAGTTATCCAGAAGACTCAAGTCTTACAAAAATAGAGTAAAAAAGACCAAAGTCGGCCTTCAACCTAGAAGACTATTTGATCTCCACCAACATCCAGAATGAACGAGTAAGTAGAATATATATTTTTTCTCTTTGTCTTTTTTTTTTTTATGACCAAACGTTTGTTACCTGAATAAATTAGTAATGATTGATATTCCCAATACAACGCCCAGCTTCTATTCCGGTTGGAAACAGAGAATTTAATGCAGGTGTGAAAGAAATTATCTCTGGTCTCAGAGGGACATTGTGCTCATGACCTAACAAATCACTCTTCAAGATGGTATTCGTATCAGCTTCATAAAACTGTTTTTCAAATGGGTCACGACTCAAGCCTTGCGCTTCTCTTTTAGAGGTATCAAGTCTGCCTCTACATACTCTTTGGTTCTCATAATATGTCTTCATTTGCTCAGAGCTCCATCTGTCTGAGTAAAATTCTTTTATATTCCAAGCACCGTTTCTTGTGAGAACGTAACAGGCCAGAGACCAGTAGTGGTATCAAACAAATTTCGCGTGAGTTTTAGTTTTACGCGAATTTAAGATTACGCGTATTCCGGAGTGTACACAAAAATCATGAAGATAATAACACGTTTATACTATTGAGGTAATTCAAAGCTGACCTTTGATATATCAAAACTACACAAAAATATCTCGTTTTTGTTGCATTAATGTAGTCTTGTGTACACAAATTAGATATATAATAATAGTAGTTTTGTCTATAGATCTGTCGTAAATATTCAACAGTGAAATATATATCTACATAATTCTGATATATTTTGGGACAGGGTGTCCCAAAAACTGTACTCATTCTTTGAAATGTTTAGTAACATTATCGAATTTATTTGTCTGCGCTATTATCAGCTATATCTGAAAAATAGTTGTCATCAGTTTGAACATTGCGAACACGCAGGGCGGACTAGACTAGTCGTAGGTGAAATAATAAACTTTTCTTTAATTTTAAATTTTCAAGTTGACAACCACAATTTTTCACAGCTGTTAACTTGGACCATTAGAATCTACAATGTTACGAAATATTTCAGAGTGAATAGGTTTTTTGGGACATCCTGTATATTGGTATGAATAAATTTTGTATTTATAGTATGTGTGCTCATAATGTATGTAAAGCAAATGGTTTTATTCTGCCGGTCGTAGATGGAAGAGAGAGTCTAGTAACAGTGCCTATGTATAGAGTAGACTGAAAATATGAACAGAACTCACATTTGTCTGTGCATTAGTTTAAAGTCCATTATTTTCCTGATCTTTCTTTATTGAGTGTGTTTGTGTAAAAAAGTGTAAATCATCGCATATGTGAACGTATTTGCATTGAAATATCTACACATGTACACATTTACATATATAGTACATACGGGAGCATATATGATCACACACACACACAAGTACATGTACATGTATAGTACATATACATATGTACACACACGTGATTTAATATAATTATTCCCACTCATACTCATATATGGACATAAGCAAAGACAAAAGTACACATAAGTTATTAGACTTGTATAGGTATTCTATCAAAAACCTTCTTCCCTCCTATATAGGAGCAATGCAATGAAAACAAGCAAAATTGAACATAACATTGATATCATAAAGATATATATGTATATATCTGCATACATACAGTCCGCACACGTTCATGAGATTATGTATATACATATATGCATACATGGACTAAGCACATAAGTGCACATACGCACATTCACACAAAAATGCACAGATATGCATGGACATGTGTGGATATGCATATACACATGCACACACATATGTGGATTCATATGTGCACATGTGCAAAGCATATAGACATGTCCAATGCACGCGTACACATGCGCAGATGTGCATGGACATCTGCGTGCACGCACACACGCACACACATACCCACACACACACACAGATACACACAACCATCCGAGAGCATTGAAGCAAGTGGGCAAAATAGAATAATTAGGATGTACGAGAGCAAACTTTGGTCGCTTTCCTTGTCGGGGCTCAACTGTCACACTGGACCTTATGTCCAGCATCACAACATTGATCAATACTATCAAACCACAGATCAGCAAGTGGCACGTTTTACGAGTTCCGTCCCCCCTGGCCAAACGATTTTATTCAGTTTAAGTTGTTTACAAGATGGAGGATGTTTTGAGTCTTTTATAGCTCCTAGTGTGTTGTCAAATGAGTCTTTTCTATGATAAAACCTATGTTTTAGGTTTTAGTTGAAGCTTGAGATTTAAAACGTATGCCTTTACTGGACTGTCATGATAAGCTCAAAGAGGTTCATATAGCTTCCATCTGCTGTGTCACTCCCTTGTCCACTACGCTCCCAAGAAATTCCTTTATTTAACTGATGGGCTGCAAGCCTTCTTGGAGCTCTCATACAACCAGTTATCATACTTTATGTATTTCGTTGTATTATCAAGGGACATCCATCGACTTGATTTGTTTGTGGATAGGTTAATTTACTTTGAGTATACGATTAAAATAAAACAGTTGAATATGATTATATTCAAACATGAAAAATGGACAGAGGGTCTTTGGCTCCATATGACTCGTTTCACACGTACCGACTTTTAGACGTGTGCCGTCCACGACACGACGTCGTGCTCTCAAATAACTATGGGTATCTATGGATACTTTCACATGTCACGACCACGTTTGAAAGCGTTTATAGACAATCATGGTTATTTGTGAGCGAGACGTCGTGTCGTGTCGTGGACGGCGTACGGCGAAAAGTTGATACGTGTAAAACGAACCAAAGATATTGAATACATAAAGGTATGATGGAAAGATGCATAAACAGCCAGAACAGATGCAATCGAGGTAGGTCCCTTTTATTATGTAGGGAACACTCTTGGCTGATTAAAATCGCTAGGTGACAGAGGAAACAGATACATGGCTTCCGTATCATCGACTTTTTTCTGTCCGCCGTGGACGGCACGGCGCGCGTCGAAAACTCGCCGTTGACCACACATATGCCATAAACCGTCTCTCACTACTTATACAGTAACGTGTGCTCTAGAGGTCGGCCTGTCTGACCACGGTCAACACAGTTTTGTTCACTTTTCCCGCCGTGGACGATACGTCGTCTTGTCGGATTGACAAGGGTGCCGTGTGACTTCGGTGGTTGTGTGTAACATATTGTCGTTGCCTTTGCGTGTGTGAGTATATTAAAAGCAATGATGATAATAAATGATTATGTAAATAGATGAATAAATAAATTGCTCGCTGATACCATTTGTAGTCGTGAGGAGCCACGGCGTCGAGTCGTAACATCCAGAGCGAAGTTCTTAGGCTCGTTTATGAATGGACTTTTCGCCGTGCGCCGTCCACGACACGACGCCATGCTCTCAAATAATCACAGGTATCTATGAACGCCTTCACACGTCACGACCACGACCACGACCACGTGTGAAAGCGTCCATACCTGTGATTATTTGAGCGCACGAAGTCGTGTCGTGAACGTGGACGACTCACGGCGGAAAGTCGATACGTGTAAAACGAGGATTATGCGCCTAAAAATGACCAAAGAAGTAAACTTCGCCTATTGATTTACTTGTGTAATGATGAGTTAACCTGTCTTTTAATTTATCATTTGATCTATTCACCTATTTATTCATATGTTCATTTATCCATCTTAATTGTATACTTATATATTTTATTAATTTCATTTGTGTTTATTAAGTTATGTTTATCTATCTATATTTCAGTTAATTAGCTATATAGTTAATTAGGTAGTTGGCTAGTTAATTAGGTGTATAGTTAGTTGGTTAGATAGACGCATATAAGAATTTGAACAAAATATGGTGAGACAAACATGCTCAAAAACAATATATTGCATGGAATGGGCATCACTATACATTCTATCTGTCTTATCATACAGACCCATAAGCTTTACAGGCAGCTATACTATGATTGTTCAACAAGTGTGAAGGTGTTTAGTCCACTGCAGAAACTGCTGTCTATCCACTGTCGCCAGGACAAGTTTTATATGATTGATTTGGTTTACCGTCACAAACTCCCCCTATTAGGTGGTTAGGACGGTGCTCCTTACAGAGGACTTTGTAGCGTTAAATTTAATTCAACTCGCCGATAGCAGGGTTCGAGCCGCCATCACCTCGACCTTCGCCACAAGTAACGATGCTCTAAGCCGCTCGGCCAGCAAATGTAGTAGTTCATAAAAGTCGAAGGGAATTGACGGAGTACGTGGGTAATGTATATGTTGTATAGAATAATCTGCTATCATGGTCTTCTGGAGTACTGAGTTAAGTTTACTCTGAAATCCAATCCTATCGAGGCTTTCTCGGGTAGAACCCTAATCCCATCGCTCTGATATGGTAACCGGGTTACGCTAAACTAGTGACATGATTTTGCCACGATGATGAAAAATTATAGCAAGAAAAACTAGTCCAATTAGCCCAGTCCAGTTACAATACTTACATACGCTGACATAGTCAATCCTTTTTACTTTTTTCTTTCTTTCTTTTCTTTTTCTTTTTCTTTTTTTTTCTGGAAGGGGAAAGAGATGTTTTTTTTCCAAATCATATTTTTTTATCATCTGTAAAAGTAGCAGTTGAAATGCTAAAGATACAAAGAAAATAAAGAAGAGAAAAGGAAAAAAATGGGGAGGAATGGAAAAGTGGCCAAGGTATATGAGAAAGAATTTTGAAATATATATATATACATATATATATATATATATATATATATATATATATATATATATATATATATATAAAATAAGAAAAGAGAAGAAGAGAAAATTGGAAGTTGGAGGACAAAGGAGGAAAGAGAAGAGGAGGAAAGCAAAAACTAGAGGAAGAGGAGGAATAGGGGAAGCAGAAAATGGGGAAGGAGGGAGTGGACGTTTACGGGGAACTAGAGAAGCAGGTGGAGGAGTAAGAGGAGGAGGTAGATATGGAGATGGAGGAGAAGGAAGTAGATTTGGAGATGGAGGAGAAGAAAGTAGATTTGGAGGTGGAAGAGGAGGAAGTAGATTTGGAGATGGAGGAGGAGGAGGAGGTTTATTTGGAACTGGAGGAGGAAGAGGTAGATTTGGAGGTGGAAGAGGAGGAAGTAGATTTGGAAGTAGAGGAGGAGGAGGAGGAAGAGGAGGAGGAGGAGGAGGAGGAGGAAGAGGTAAATTTGGAGGTGGATAAGGAGGTAGATTTGGAGGTGGAGGAGGATACGGTGGTAGATTTGGAGGTGGAGGAGGAGGAGGCAGATTTGGAAGTGAAGGAGGAGGGCAAGATGGAGGTGGAGGAGGATATGAAGGTAGTGGAGGAGAAACAGAAAGAGAAGGAAGAGGTGCATAAGTCACAAAGGAAGTGGAAGAAGATGACACACAAATGGCAAAAAGAGCAAGCGGAGGAGGGGTAAGGAGAGAATAAGAAGAGAAAGGAGGAGGAGGAGGAGGAGGAGGAGGAGGAGGAGGAGGAGGAGGAGGAGGAGGAGGAGGAGGAGGAGGAGGAGGAGGAGGAGGAGGAGGAGGAGGAGGAGGAGGAGACGGAGACGGAGACAATGGGCATGGATGCTCTAGTAGGGAAGTGGGGATAGAACATTTTTTTCAAGAATTTCTTAATCATCTCACTTAACGCAAAAGGTCATTGGCATCCTCTTGGCATGCAAACCACTACACCAATCGTCTTAAGTCGTTTATTCGTTTAAGTAACATCTAGGTTCATAGTTAGTCTTTAACGTTAGACACAGCGCACTAAGCTTTCGGAGAAAAGATCGATATAATGAGAAAATCATGACTATAACATCTATATTCTCGTAAACTGATAACATTTCTTCCAAGGGTACATGACGCTGTGAATACACCATGCTCTTTGTGGATATAAACCAAAGACTTAGTGAGTTGGTAAATGTTGTTCTATAAGAGAGAAAAAATATATATGTAAAGACGAAAACAATAACAAAAGAAAGGATGTTACATATCCGCTGACGTCAAACTTTTTTCAACTTACTGTAGATTGGTAGTTTGATATCCACACTAGGGTTTGATGAGACAAACGAGGAGAGTTGTCTTCGCTTTAATCTTTCAGTCTTCTCAGTCTAACAAATAAATGTAACCTCCGAGGAAAACTCGGGGAGTTGCCAAAAATCTAATATGTATACATATTAATTTACAAGGGGTGCCATACGCTGATCGGGTAAAGTTGGTCGATTCGGTTGGAGAGGTCTATTGTCTCACCAGGTGTTCGGCGTTGACCCGAAAGGCCTAGTTCCCTGGTCACTGGAGACAATGACGCGTCCCATAGGAGACTAGTCCCAGCATAATGGAGAGGTCTCAGCACAAAGGAGAATCCCCTGAGAGTTGGTTGAAGACGTTAGAGTTCCTTTTCACTACATATGCGTGCGTGCGAGCTTGTGTAGGCTAGACAAATAAAGGATTGATTCTTGCTTTCAATTATCTTGTAACGTATTCATACACATAATGTTGGAACAATGGTGGTATTGGGAAATACTCATGATTAAAAGGAAACTGACTTAATAAACATACGGAAGTAGATATTATTTCCGTTCACCTTGTCAAAATGTACTTTTGTGAAGTTGTCGCTCGATTTTGAAGATTGTATCGGGGGAGGGGATAGAAGGTTTTGGTGGAGAGGATTGGTGATGGTTCTTTATTGCAGGGATAGTGTGAGTTTGTGAAGGGACAGTCTCTATGTCGAGGCCACGGGGGACTCTTTTGATATGATCTTTGTGCAAGACGGTCTCTGTAAGATCGTGCAACCTGAGTGCTTTGACTTTGTTCTTTGACTCATGTCCAATGATACGATAGGGTCCAGAGAATTTAGGGGAGAGCTTCGAGGTGAGGTTGTGGTCAAGGGTGTGAACAATGTCTCCAATTTCAAAGGTACAAGATCTGGCTGATTTGTTAAGCAAAAAAAAAAAAAAAACCATTTCGTCCTTAATTAGATGAAGAGTATTATGGATTCTTTTAAAAAGGTTATTGAAATTTGTTACTTTGACCTTGACATAATCATTGAAGTTGTAAACGGGAGGTAATTATGAAAAAAGGTCATATGGGAACCTTTTGTTGAGCCAAAGAGAACAAAATGAGGTGATTTTAATATTAATCTGTTAATGGAACTATTTATGCAAGCTTCAATCATAGGGACATTTTCATCCCAAATAGGGTGATGATCTAAGAACATTGAGAATCTTTCTATTCTGGCGTTCAACTGACCCATTTGAACTAGGACGATAAGCAGTAGTGTTGTATTTCTTTATTTGAAAGTAATTACAAATGTGCGAAAGAATCTCATTGTTAGATTCAGTCCTATTGTAAGAAATTAGAGTTTTGGGTGTATTGGAGGGGCATATGAGTTTGTCAATAAGGGTCTTTGCTACGTATTGTACTGTCTTGTCTGGAACGGGGGAAAGAATAGGGAATAGTGATAAATAGGTATTGGTTTCCCCTATGTGTAAGTGGTAACTTAAGAAGATCAACAGCGACTGTGTCGAATGGCTTAGAAGGGGTAGGATAAGTTAGAATTGGAACATGGCCGCTGATTTGACATTTTTGAGTCGCGCAAAGGTGACAAGAGTCAATGTGGGCATGTATATCCTTCCTCATGGTCAACCAGAAGTAGTGCAATCTGGTTCGTGTGACGCATTTCTCCTTACTAGGGTGTGCAGCAATGGGGGAACTACAAGCTGGAACACTGATCTGTTGGGTTCATGTTTGTTCGTTAGTGTTGTTTTGTGTTACATAATGTCATCAACTAACGTGTAATTGTCTAGATCGGGAGGAAAATTGTCTGTGTCAGTTGTGTCTGCAGATTCGAGGAAGTATATGACACGTTTCCAAAGAGGGTCTGATCTCTGCGCTGCGGCTACGCGCGCTTATGTAAGAGTTACTGAAATTGGATTCTGAGGGATGATCGCAATATGGCGACTGAGAGCGTTTGCAATTAGGTTTGCTTTTCCTTGAACAAAATGAAAAATGGGCATGAACTCTTGCATAATAAGGAACCAGCGGGTAAATGTTCCTGAAAAATTATCTCCTTTAAAGAGGTATAATATTGGTTGATGGTCTATGTATATGTGTATTTCGTAACTAAGGATGGTCTCTTTTAAATGTTTGAGTGCGTATATAACAGCTAAAGCTTCTATGTCTGTGACTAAGATAATTTCGCTCGTGTTTGTTGAGTGTGCAGCTAGCATAGGCAATTTATCTGAGTTTTGTGTTGTGTTATTGCATGAGGACTGCCACAAGTTCGGTGTTCTGTGTATATTGCAAAAAGAAGCTTGTAGCTTGAGAAGGCAAGGATAGGTGCCGTGATTAAGGCTTTCTTTAAGCCATTGAAGGCTTTCTCTTGGTCAGGTCTCCAAATGAAGGAGGTGTCCTTCGTAGTGAAGTTAATGGTGCTGCTATACTAGCGTAACATTGAATGTAATGTCTGTAAAATTCTGATTGACCAAGAGATGAACGTATTTGTTCAACAGAAGTAGGGCGTGGAAAATCAATGATTGCCTTGACCTTGTCCTGAGAGGTTCAAATTCCTTGTGAATTAAGGACATACCCTAAGAAGCGTATTTTTTCTGAAGGAAGGGGCACTTCTTAAGCTTTAATTTGAGACCTGCTTTTACTAGTCGTGAGATGACAGTGTGTCGAGTGTGTAAATTTTAGCTAACGGATTTGGAAGCGATGATCACCTCATCGACGTACATACACTCTGAATGACCTATGATATCTGCAAGGACTATGTGCATAAGTCGTGTGATCACTGAAGGAGCTGAAACGAGACCCATGGCTAGTCGTTTGAAGTGATAATGACCTGTGGGTGTGCTAAAGGATGTCAGAGGCCTTGACTCTGGAACAAAGGAGATCTGGAAATGTCCTGACATAAGGTCCAACCTCGTGAACACTACGTTTTTCTCACCAACGGAGTGGAAGATGTCTTGTAATACAGGGATGGGGTGTCGGTCTGGTATGAAAAGTTTATTTAACTCTCTGAAGTCTACTACTGGGCGGAAAGAACCATCGTATTTACGGACAACAAAGAGGGGGGATTCCATTCGCTGATTGATATTTCAATAATGTCTTGACAATCATGTCTTGGATAAGGCTACCTACAATGATGCGTTTATTGTGTGGCATTTTGTATGCAGGAATGTAACGCGGTTTAGAGTTCTCACGATGGAATATATGATGCTGAATAAAATTAGTGACTCCATGGGGTTTACCTGGAGTGGTAATGGTATGTCTAGATTTGTTGCAAAGTGCAAGCAAGTCTGCTTGTGCATCAGGGTAGTCTATGGGGTTGAAATGTAAAGCATCAATGGGTTCCTGTTCTGTAGGCACGTCGGAAATTGTGGTACAAAATTGAGAAGTAGGGAATTTGTCATCCATGATTTTGGTGCTTGAAGGATATACTTTGAAATTTCAAACGTTTGTACCAAATGTGAGATGGAGGAGTGCGTTAGTGTCATTGACAATTAAAATGAAAGTATGATCTTTCTTTGACGTAGAGCTGATGTCTAAAAGCAGGGAAATGCCATCGATATGGCAAATTTCTGGCATACAGAATACATCGGTGACTTATGCTTGGAAAACTCATATGTGTATCTTTGTATACTCGCAAAGAAACAACGACTTTGGGTTGATAAGCACTGCGTGAGTGTGCTTGAATGTAGATAACACTTCTGAGACGTGATGGATTTGTTGTTGAAATCCATCTAAAAGGGAAAAGAAAGTGTCCTCAGGCAGTGAAAGATCAACGGTTATTTATTGAGTATTTTTCCTGAGTTTTGCTTTTTGGACATGCGGGAGGAGGTAGTGTGTGTGTCACATTTGGAACGCAAGTCCACAATTGTCAGTAAAGTAAAAAAGTTAGAGTCCTGGGAGGGGGTTTGGATGGTGGTGCAGTTTGTGCTAGCAGCTGGTGCATCCTCGTATGATGGAGCAGAGTGAATTTGAATGAAAGGCTAAAACCAGCTGACGTGGAATCATGTTCTGCCTGCTCGACCACGTTGATGTGGTTAACTCTTTGGGAAGAAGTAAACGTCAGCTACATAGGTGATAACTGGAATGACTAAGCTAATGTCTAGGGAGAATTTACCAATTATCGGGAATGGTACACCATCTACATTGCAAAGGTTGACGTCGGGGGTTCCAAAATGGTGACACGTTTAGTTTCAGTGCGGAATTTGTGGAAACTGTGTGTTGACATTATGTTAACTGGGGAACCCGTGTCGAGAAAGATTGTCACTTTGGTGTTGCTAGACGTAGCATTGAATGTTAAGGAATGGGAAGACATGTCTGGGATATCCAGGGTATGTACAGGTAGAGTTGATGAGTGAATATCCGGGTATGGAGTAACTGTCCTTGGTGTGCACTGAGTCTTTGTATTCTGTAGTCACAAAGGAGATGTGTTACGTGAATACCTTGCAGATGTGTTACACAAATGCCTTGCAGGAGAGCGATCTGGGGATTCAGGTGTGTGTTGCCTCTGTACTAGAAGCACACGGCAACGATTACTCGTGTGAAAACATATACCGTGATGCTAGCAATGTTGGTTTTGTTATGAAGGGTTTCTGTGGGGTAAGTGATATCGGATGCGAGATGTATGTCTTGATCTCATGTTATGTGAGGGGGACCGTGTGACCTGGACTATTGCGTGGGTGGGTGCGATGGGTACTGACTGGCTCTGGATCTGGGTTGTAGCTTTGCCCGTGTCAGAGAATTTCCTCGAGAATTCTCCTAGTGCGATACCTGGCATGAATGAAATTGTGCTAACTTTCTGGAGTGTGTCTGGGTGTAATTAGGAGAGTAGTCAAAAGTGTGCCACGAATGAGACTACGTGTTCCAATGAAAATTTGTCTTCTGATATCCAATCTGAGTTTTTGAGACTTTCTTGGAGTTCACTTTCAAATGTTGAAGCAATTTTGACAGCTTTCTCTTTGGTGCGATGTGGACCAGGATTGTAATATGTATACATATTGATTTACAAGTGGTGCCATATATTGATCGGGAAGAGTTGGTCGAGTCAGTTGGAGAGGTCTATTGTCTCGCCAGGTGTTCGGCGTTGACCCGAAAGGCCTAGTTCCCTGGTCACTGGAGACAATGACGCGTCCCTTAGGAGACAGGTCCCAGCACAAGAGAGAGGTCCCAGCGCAATGGATAATCCCCTGAGCGTTGGTTGAAGACGTTAGAGTTTTTTCTCACTTTATATGCGTGCGTGCGCGCGTGTGCAGGCTAGACATGTAAAGGATTGATTCTTGTTTTCAATTATCTTGCAGCATTACTGATAGAAAGGTCATCTGACATCATCATCTGTTCGAAATGGTTTTTATTTGTTTTTTCCCGCAGTTTGTAGTGAATAGAATTTTAATCTATCCTCTATACTCCTCTGTTCAATGAATACTGAGTGACACTACTTCAAGTATTTCAATGATATTGATCATATTAGGTTGATATTAATGATTATGAGAGGGGTATTTAACCTAAGGCTTGTATTGAAAATATATCACCTAGTTATCAGTGACTGAAAATATCACATTGTTTTCTACATACTTAATACATTGGAGTCCCTGAAATAAAGCTGTTCTTATAAGTTGTAGTTTATCAACGCTTTTATCCTGATATTAAGGTTCATACAATAATTTATGCAAGTATTTGTTTTTTCCCACGCTCCTTCGCGTAACATTCTGCCCCATTTGAATCGCGTCAAGTGTCAAGATAATATCAAGGGTATGTCGGGAAATAAAACATACGCCATGACCTGCGCGTGCGTGTGTTTGTTTGTGTGTGTGTATGTGTGTGTGTGTGTGAGAGAGAGTTAGAGAGAGAGAGAGAGAGAGAGAGAGAGAGAGAGAGAGAGAGAGAGAGAGAGAGAGAGAGAGAGTGAGAGATGGAGAGAGAGTGAATGAGTGAGTGAGAATGAGTGAGTCAGTAAGTGAAAGATATTCACCACGGTCTTGAATCACATGTTGCTCTTATGAGTGACAGCCATTACCCTCCCGGGTGAGAGCTCAGAGCTCATGTAACCCCGATCTATGGGTAATGTTGTGACCTTACATACGCGCGCGCGCGAGCAACGCTTTGCCCACCACAACTGAGTACTGGATCTCAGTGCAGCAAAGCAAAAAAATTCTGCCCTGGGCAAGGTAACATAATATACATGATTTTTTAGTTATATTGAAGTTTATTACAGCAATAATACAGGATTTTTTGTTATATTGAAATTTATTACAACAATAATACAGGACTTTAACTCTCTGTATTAGCAGTCGAAAACACATGTATGTGTGTGTGTGTGTGTGTGTGTGTGTGTGTGTGTGTGTGTGTGTGTGTGTGTGTGTGTGTGTGTGTGTGTGTGTGTGTGTGTGTGTGTGTGTGTGTATGTGTGTGCTAGTGTGTGTGCTAAGTGTGTGTCTATGTGTTAGTGTTAGCGTTAGTGTTAATGTTAGTGTTAGTGTTAGTGTTAGAGAGTGTGTATGTGTGTGTGTGTGTGTGTGTGTGTGTGTGTGTGTGTGTGTGTGTGTGTGTGTGTGTGTGTGTGTGTGTGTGTGTGTGTGTGTGTGATTTTACTATATCCATTAAAAACGGAGCAATTCTCTATAAATTCTATCATGGAAGGTTCTAGACGATGTCATAATCTGGAGGAGCGACAGGAGAATCATGGTTTGACAACGACACCAACACATTAATATATACATATTCACCGGGCTGAACTAATCTAGTTAAACAAATTATCTTAAGGTGAAAAGATGGAGCTCGGATCTTTCATGTTTTATTTCAACAACACTGGACGCGACTTCCTTTCTACTGTACAGCATCTTGAAGTTGACCTTTAAAGAAAGGGATATGATATTACACCATTTTTTGCTGGTATACAAAAATTAATATGAAACACGTTTTCTTCGGATGTCATGCCGTCCTTTCTATTGTACAGGATGTTGAAGTTGACCTTCTCTTAAAGAAGGGATATACACCATTCTTTGTTGGTATACAAAAATTGATATTTAACATGTTTTCCTCGGATCTCATGCCTTCCGTTCCACTGCACAGGATCTTGAAGATATCTTTCTCCCAAAGAAAGGGATATTACAACATTCTATGCTGTTATACAAAAATTGATATTATTACATGTTTTCCTCGGATCTCATGCCTATCGTTGTGACTCATGGCTTTGATATGAGATCAATGACGGGTACAAAAATTAAATAAAGAATAATGGAACAAATAACTCCATTTATTGAAGTCCCAAATAACCATAGCCTCGTTCAAATGATAATATGTCTAAGTGGTGGCATTAGGAGCTGTGTAGAACGGGATATATATATACACACACACACACATATATATATATATATATATATATATATATATATATTT
>NC_134781.1:11908881-11913881 GCF_046742065.1 Oratosquilla oratoria | reverse complement strand
TTCATACTATTATCTTTACCTGAATCTTGCGCGTGTGTGTGTGTGTGTGTGTGCGTGTATGTGTGTGTGCGTGTGTGTATGTGTGTGTGTATGTATGTGTGTGTGTGTGTGTGTGTGTGTGTGTGTGTGTGTGTGTGTGTGTGTGTGTGTGTGTGTGTGTGTGTGTGTGTGTGTGTGTGTGTGTGTGTGTGTGTGTGCGTGCGTGTGTTTGTGTGTGATTCAGCAAAGTATTGAATTATGTCCTGGAATCCTGATCGACATGTATTAACCTCATGGATGAGACCTCAAAGATTGTATGGGTAATGCTGCGACCTTACATACGCAACAGACCCGTCCCCTTGCCTAAAGGGGACAGTGACAGAAAGGCGAGATTCGTAGTAGACCGTAATTTTTTATCTTCTTTTTTTTTTCTTGGCGTCTTGAGGCGTTAGATGCAAGAATTCAATTCTTTCCCGACAAATCCTTTCCCTCGTTTCGAAACAATTAACATAACCTAAATTAAGCTAAACAAGCCACTTTTATGATATTGTAAAAAATCATGACATTACTTGGGATGTATATATATAGTACAACCACAGTTTCCAAATTTTCGTGAAGAGAAATAATCGACGTCACTCGAAATGAGTAGTGAAGGGACCCGAGTTATCCAAAGTCGGGGAAGTGACCTGCTAGTAAAGAGTTCTACTTAGTAGGCCGTCTGTGGCGGCGACCTAGTGACAACCCCTGCCATGTGTGTGACAGAAAGGCGAGAGTCGGTGTCACGTGACCAAACCTCAAGGGTGTCAAGGGTGATGTCGCGACGGGAGAGACAGAATGAGTGCCACCGTGCCTCCATCCGATACAGATGCCCTGAGGGTGGAGGTGGGAGAGGTTGGGGTGTAGGAGGATGTACTGAGAAAGGATCAAAAAGGAGGAGGAGGAGGAGGAGGAGGAGGAGGAGGAGGAGGAGGAGGAGGAGGAGTAGAAGGAGGAGGAGGAGGAGGAGGAGGAGGAGGAGGAGGAGGAGGAGGAGGAGGAGGAGGAGGAGGAGGAAGACGCTGCTGTAAAGAAAGTGCGTCTATACTGAGGAGGATAAGAAGGAGAAAGGGAAGAAGGAGGAGGAGGAAGAGGAAGAGGAGGAAGAGCAGGAGGGGGAAGAGGAGAAATAAGACGCTACTGTAGAGAAATAGAGTGTCTGTGCTGAGGAGGAGAAGGAGAAAGAGGAGGAGGAAGAAAAGGAGGAGGAAAATGTGGAGGAGGAGGAGGAGGAGGAGGAGGAGGAGGAGGAGGAAGAGGAAGAGAAGAAGGTCGAGGGAAGAGAGGGAGGATGGGAGATAGTGAGGATAAAATGAGGATAAGGGAGAGAAAGGGAATTGAAGAGAGGAAAGAAAAGAAATGAGAATTAAATAAAAACATAAAAACAAGAATGGAGGATACCACAAGAGACAATAAAGCCTATACTAGGCGGTTCCATGTCCCTGACAACCTGTCATCCCTATCCAGAAAGTTATCTAATATTTTCTTAAAGAATCGTTTCAGCGTTCACTACATGATCACTAAGTCTATTCCATTAGTTAATCACTCTATTCGTAAACCAGTTCTTGCCTATTTTCTTCTTAGACCTAAATTTGTCCAATTTACGAGTAGATTCACTATTACAAGTCCTGTCCTGCTGTCATGATGACTTTGCCTGCATCACCCTTGTTAAAGCCCTTGAACCATTTGAACACCTCTATTAGATCGCCCTTCACTCTTCGTCTTTCCAGAGAGTGTAAGTTAAAGTGTCTAAGCCTGTCATTGTATGGTAGATTTCTAAGTCCTTGCATAATTTAGGTTATTTTCCTCATTATTGATTCTAATGAATTAATATCAATTATGTAGGACTGAGACCAAAACTGTACCGCATAGTCATGAATGGATCTAATTATCGCTAGATAGAGTTTGATTACCCCTGCACTTTTGTTAGTAACCTTCCTAGCAATATATTCTAATGCCCTGTTGGCCCTATCCCTGGCACTAATGCACTGTTTCCTGGATTTAAGGTCCGGACTCACCTATACTTCTAAGTCCGTTTCACATTTTTTTAAAGTGGCGTTAAGGAGGACCCAAGAAAAGAGGGAGGGAGGGAGGGAGGGAGGGGTGGTGAATGGGAATGGAGTATGTGGTGATGAAATGGGTGGGAGTGTGTGGATTTATGCCTTTGTAAGGGGGGGAAAGCCGTTGGTGTTTGTATGTTATCTAAAACAACGGAGGAAGAGGAAAAGGGAGGGAAGAGAAGGATAATGTAAATGCAAGGAGAGAAAAGGGAAGACAAAAGGTTAGAGGAGGAAAGGTCAGGGAAGATAAGAAATCTGATTGCGCAATGAGAGAGGAGGGGAGGGGAAGGAAGGAGAAGGGGTAATGGAAGGAAAGGTAAGAGGATGCAGATGAGAGGGAATAGGGAAGAAATGGAGGGGAACTGAAAAGGGAAGGGGAGAGAAGGTGAGGTAAGGAAGGAGAGGGGATGGGGAAAACGTTAAGAGAATGCAGATGAGAGGAAGGAAGAGAGAAGAGGAAGGGAGAGAACATGTGAAAAGGGGAGGTGAGGAAAGAAGAGGAAGAGAAAATATGGAGAAGAGGGAGGGTGAAGAAGAAGAAGAGGAAGAAGAAGGACCGTGGAAAGGGAAGGAAGTTGGGGAAAGATTAAGAAAGAAAAAAAATATGAAAAATATAAAATAAGGAAGAACAAAGTAAAACATGAATAAACAAAATCAAAATAAATACTAAATAAGAGATAGTAAACTGAAATAAACAGCAATGTCATAAAATGACAAATATTTTCATACAATATAAAACAAAATATGATATAATGAAACATAATATAGTATAATATGATACAATATGACATGATGCAATATAGTATAATACAATGTAATATGATATAACATAATATAATATAATGCGATATAATATGATATGCAATATGATATGATATAATATAGTATAATAGCATATGATATAAATGATATAATATAATATGATATAATATAATATGATATGATATAATATAATATAATATGATATAATATAGTATAGTATGATATAATATAACATAATATAACATATGATAATATGATATAATATAATATAATATAATATAACATAATATGATATAATATATAATATAAAATAATATATTATAATATGATATAATATGATATGATATAATTTAATATGATATAATATGATATAATATAATATAATATAATATAATATAATATAATATAATATAGTATAATATAATATAATATAATATAATATAATATAATATAATATAATATGATATAATATAATACAATATAACATAATGTAATATAATGTAGTACAATATGATATAAGATATTATATAATAAGATATAATATAGTATAACAAAGTATAATATCTTAGAGAGTTGTTAAATGTGAAGGAATATAGGAAGGGAAAGGTAGTTGCAGTGGGAAGCGCTAAAAAATTTACATTCATGAATGAGGAAAATGGAGGAGAAATAAGGAAATGTGAGGTGAAAGCAGTTATTAAAATGATGAGAGTAGGTAAGGCACCTGGGTTAAATGGGTCTCATGCGGAGTGCCTAGAAAGGGACTGGCTGGTGAGGCTGTTTAATGTTTGTCTAGAAGAGGGTAAAGTGCCGGGGAACTGGAGGAGTACCTGTATAGTTCCGCTTTACGAGGGAATAGGGGACAAGTGTGAGTGTAGTAGTTTCAAAGGAATCAGTTTGTTAAATGTAGTTGGGAAGGCTTATGGGAGGATTTTGATTGAGAGAATCAGGAGAGGAACAAAGCGAATAATTGGTGAGAACAGGTAGGGGTTACGTGGATCAGATTTTTGCGGTAAGACAGATATGTATTACATTATATCATAACACAGCATCATAGTATAATATGACACGATATAATACAAAATTACATAATATGATATACCTTCGTACAATATAATACGTTACGAGATGATGTAAAATATTATAATTTAATGTATTATATCATATCATATCATACTATATCATTTATCATGATGTATCATATATCATTATATATCATGTCACATTATATCGTATCATACCATGTATCATACTATACCGTATGTTATATTACGGAATAATATATAATAAATTGAAGCATTATTCGAGAAGGACCAACAAGTCGAGGGAGTATTGTTGGTGGGCGAACAAGATAGGTGGGTTGGAGGCCGGGAGCGTAGGTTGCCATGGAGACAGAACGAGGGAGGAGAAGGAGAGGAAGGAGGGAGGAAGGGAAGAGGAAGGTAGGTATAGGGAGGGAGCGAGAGAGCTAGCGAGGGAGGGAGGGAGGGAAGGAGGGAGGAAAGGAGGGGGCGAGGGAGGGAGAGTGGAAGGGAGCAAGGGAGGAAGGGACGATGGGAGAAAGGGAAGGAGGGAGGAAGGAAGAAAGGGAGGAAAGGGGGAGGGAAGGAAGAGAGGGAAGGAGAGAAGGAGGGAGGAAGGAAGTGCGGGACAAAGGGAGGGAGGGAGGGAGAAAGGGAGGGAGCGAGGAAGAGAGGGAGGGAGGAAGAGATGAAGGGAAGGAGAGAGGGAGGGAGGAAGGGATGAAGGGAGGCAGCGAGGGAGGAAGCGAGGGATGGAGGGAGGAAGAGAGGAAGGGAGGAAGCGAGTCAGGAAGGGAGGCTGCAAGGGAAGGAGGGAGGAAGGGAGTGTGAGGGAGGAAGAGGGTTGATAAAGAAAATGCGGATGTTAGGGGGATGACTCAAGGGGTTAGGGAGGAAGTGAGGAAGAGAGAGTTGGAGTGTTGGAGAGGAGGAGGAGGAGGAGGAGGAGGAGGAGGTGGAGGAAGAACGGAGGACGCGGCAGTAGCAAGAATCTGGGGATGAAATATTGATACAGGAATACAGAGAAAATGGAGAAAATAATCAAAGATAAGGGGAAGACTTAAAACAGCGTTGAGGGAGAAAATGGAGAACATGGAGGAAATCAAAGAGAGATGAGAGGAAAGTAACAAGGAGAAAGATGTCA
>NC_134781.1:11901381-11903881 GCF_046742065.1 Oratosquilla oratoria | reverse complement strand
ACCCCAGGCTCGCCGTGAGCAGCGCTATATCGGGGTTGCACGTTCGAACGGAAAGGTGAAGGTGACGGCACACTACGCATTTCTCGCTATCATGCTGCTTGCTTTTGTTACTTCGTTTGAACAGAAACTACATCGTTTACGATCTTTTATTTTCTTTAAATCTACAAATGTCAAATTACTCTTGCGTCATATAGTGAGAAGCTGAATGACAAACTAAAATAAGTTAAACCTATACAAGTAATAAACACATTGTTGAGATGTTCTTATGAGTATATATAATATAGTAACCGAAGTCGTTTCAACCCAAACGAAGTAGCAAAGGCGAGTAGCATGCTAGCCTAGTGTACCATCACCTTAAGCTGCTGTAAAACATGACGGTTAGTGTAATTGTCCACAAAATATAGCTTGTGATAGTGGAAATAAGTACATATCAATTCACTTACATGATTCCTTTCATCATTTCCTGGTTTGTTTGGTTTCTAGAAATAGGTCAAATAATGTGGGGTCGTAATTATGTGGCGTGCATTACTCAGCCATGATCGTTCGGGTAATCCCGATATATTCCCTAGGTACATGTGTACATGTACTTTGCGCATATGTATACTTTGTGCATGTACACATGTACTTTGTGCATGTACTCATGTAATTTGTGCATTGTTTTAAGTCCTGTCGCAAGGGATAAGGGGGTAAGCATAGGTTACACAACAAGTTCAGGTTATCGTCGTCGTCGTCGTTGTTGTTGTTGTTGTTATTGTTGCTGTTGTTGTTGTCGTTTTTGTCGTCGTTTTTGTTCTTGTTCTTGTTCTTATGCTTGTTCTTGCTCTTGATGTTGTTGATGATAGTGAGCAACCCTCAGGCCAGAGCTGACGCCCAACCTCCCTTCTCGCAGACCCCCTGGGCAGATCTCAACCTCCACCCCGATTGTCGCTGAGTTATAAGAAGTGGTAGATGGTAGCACTGCAACGTGCGATGTTTCGAGTGGGAGGGAAGCAATGGTAAACGTCAAAGGAGTGTGGGCGTGAGTGGTAGGGGGGCGGGGAAGGGAAGAGACTGGGGGTAAGGGGGGAAAGGGGGGTAAGGGGGGTTCTACAATGTGGTGACGCGATTAGATAGCTTGACTCGTAATGTGATCCTTGGCAGCTTGAAGACGTAGTCCTGCTGAGGACCAGCTTGCTTTGAGTCGCCCTCGAAGGCCTCTCGTCCTCGATGGGCCTTGAAGAGGCGCCAGTCCCGTTTTTTGTTTAATTGGGTGGCAATGGTAAGGCATACCGGCATAACTCAGGGTTTATAATATGCATATATCGCACACGCACAAAAATACATACACACAGGCTCGCACGCATGCACACACACGCACGCATGCACACACACACACACACACACACACACACACACACACACACACACACACACACACACACACACAC
Organism: Oratosquilla oratoria; assembly: GCF_046742065.1. NCBI lineage: Eukaryota > Metazoa > Arthropoda > Malacostraca > Stomatopoda > Squillidae > Oratosquilla > Oratosquilla oratoria. The sequence goes on along the minus strand of NC_134781.1, from coordinate 11,902,454 downwards.
ACACACACACACACACACACACACCACACACAATCACACTCACACCAACACACACACACACACACACACGCATGCAGTTGGTAGAGCGATGAACTACTAGCATGGTGGTGCCCGTAGTGCTTGGTTCGAATCCTGCCCAGGACCGAAATCATTTCGGTACAGCTGCGCTCCGGGTCGTTACTCTGACTCTCGTGGGCGGGGAGTTGTGTGTGTGTGTGTGTGTGTGTGTGTGTGTGTGTGTGTGTGTTAAGTCATAGCATTACCCATAGATCGGACCTACGAGCTCTGAGCTCTCTTCCAGGAGGGAAATAGCTGTCGATCACGAGTCCAACACGTGATCCAAAGACCAAGTGAAATACCAAGTGAATACACACACACACACACACACACACACACACACACACACACACACACACACACACACACACACACACACACACACACACACACACACACACACACACACACACACACACACACACACACACACACACACACACACACACACACACACACACACACACACACACACACACACACACACACACACACACACACACACACACACACACACACACACACACACACACACACACACACACACACACACACACACACACACACACACACACGCACGAGCGCAATCATTACTTAAGTGATATTTTTTCTAAAGGAAATTTCACCATGTTTACCTTTATCTGTTGCCTTACTACCTTCATTTTCTCCAACACCACCAGTGTCATCACGGTACCATCACCACCATCACTACCATCATTACTATCGTCATTACTATCTCCCACCACCGTCATCATCACAACCATTACCATCAATACCCCATCCTCCATCATCACCACCACCACCACCAACACCACACTCATCATCATCATCACCACATTTGTCGTTACCATCACTATTTGTATCACCATCATCATCACATCCACCACCACCAGCACGTCTGTCATCATCATCACCCCTATCACCATAACTACAACTGCCGTTACCAGCATCATTTGTACCAGCACCACTATTACTGGCACCTTTTCCACCATCATTAAAAGAATTAACAAAGAAAA
>NC_134781.1:11888881-11891381 GCF_046742065.1 Oratosquilla oratoria | reverse complement strand
TCTTCCTACTCTTCTCCTGGTTACCACTATATGATCCATTAAAGCCTTATCTACCACCCTTCCATCCATCACCCTCTCCCATATGTACTTATGCTTGACTTTCTTCCTAAACACTGTGTTTGATATCATCAACTCCCTAAACATGTCTCCACCATCAACTCTCCACTACAATTTTTTCCTGGAATTCCACATTTTCCAACCAGTTATTTTATTTGTTCGTCTCCTAGCCTAACATTTGAGATCTCCCAATACCACTACATTGACATTTCTCCCTAAACTTTCTATGCGCTCATTTAGATATATCCCAGAAACCTCCCTCTCCTCTACATCCTCCTCACTACCAGGCCCATATACACTTACAAAGACCCACATCTCCCTTCCCAGTTTCACCTTCATCCACATTAACCTCTAAGAAATCTCTTTCCACACCACCACACGCTTACCTATCTCTTCACTTACTAGTATAGCCACCCCTTCTCTCCCTCGTCCTTTCTTCACTCCTGACACCCTCCCAAGTCCCAACTACACTTCCAAACTCAGACTCACTCTTCCTTTTCAACTTAGTTTCATTCAGTGCCAACACATCCATCTTTCTTCTCACACACATACTGCCTATATCTTCCCATTTACTAGTGGTGGGCAGCTACCGGTGAAATTACCGATTTTATCGGCAACAAACTTAATGATAGCTTACCGACAAAAATTCTGCTACCGGTAAAGCTTCGTTAACCGATAACTCGATAAGCTATACCATAACACTCAGAGAGCGGTAACTTCGGTAAGCACGTCTCGGCTTGGTGGTACTGAGTGACACTCAGTACCACCAAGCCGAGACGTGCTTACCGAAGTTACCGCTCTCTGAATGTTATGGTATAGCTTATCGAGTTATCGGTTAACGAAGCTTTAACGGTAGCAGAATGTTTGCCGGTAAGCTATCGTTAAGGTTGTTGGATAAAACCTGTAACTTTACCGGTAGCTGCCTACCACTACCACCTCCAAACATGAACCCATGCATGCAGACACGAACGAAAATGTATACACCACACCCACCCTCAGACACCCTCCATTCACTCACTCGCGCGGTAGATACTAGATAGCATACTATAGTAGCACCAATTAAAGTATGACCTTTTCCCTTTACAATTACATAACAATAAAAACAATATGTAAAATAGAACCAGAGATATAGCTTATTAAAGGACAAAAACATTGATTTTTCGAACTCGACTCGAACTTGTGACGTCACTACTACCTCACGAGTCTTTTACCGGTAAACTGTCGGTAATTTCGGTAACTGTATTGTTGTTCACCAATAATTTCGATATTGAAATTAGCGGTATTTGCCCAGCACTACCATTTACTCTCACCTGTACCACATCCACGCACATTAGAAGACCCAAACCTTAGGATTCTGGTTGGAAAGTTCCCAGACCCTCTTATGTCTTTTTTAGGAATGATGATGATGGTAATGATGATGATGATGATGATGATGATGATGATGATGATGATGATGATGATGATGATGATGATGATGATGATGATGATGATGATGATGATGATGACGACGACGATGACGATGACGATGACGATGACGATGACGACGACGCGACAATGACGATGATGATGACGACGACGACGACGCGACGATGACGATGACGATGACGATGACGATGACGATGACGATGACGATGACGATGATGATGATGATGATGATGATGATGATGATGATGATGATGATGATGATGATGATGATGATGATGATGATGATGATGATGATGATGATGATGATGATGATCACTACCACCACCATCAACACACATCACCACCACCATCAACACACATCACCACCACCATCAACTCATATCACCACCATCATCAACACATCACCACCACCATCAACACACAGCACCACCTCCATCAGCACACACCACCACCACCATCAACACACATTGCCAGAACCATCAACACACAGCATCATTACCATCAACACACAGCACCACCACCATCAACACACAGCACCACCACTATCAACAACCATCACCACCACTGTTATCTTCACTGTTAACATCACAGCACCACCAATCACTCTCACTATGACCAGAATCTGCATTTCTGATGAGTTGGATCTAGTTCTACCTCCACATGAAGCATCAAATTCTGAATGAATAATAATAGAATAGAAGTAAAGAGACCTTGGCTTTTCTAGCTACATTAATCTAAGAAGTTATTGAATTTATATTCATTCAATAGTTTTATACCTAACAACTGAATTATTAATTCCATCACTGATCCATAGGTACTGGAATGTGGCCGTGTCTCTCCTCTCCATTGCCATGATCACTATCAATAGGTGAGTTTATGTTTTGAACATTCAGTCTTTCTATCACTTGCCTTCCTTCCTCGTCCCTCTTACAAGTGGAGTCGCCAAATAAAACAAATAAAGAAGAAGGTGAGGCACCTGCGTCAAGAAGAGTGCAGCTGCGGCCAAAGCCGTTGTATT
>NC_134781.1:11871381-11873881 GCF_046742065.1 Oratosquilla oratoria | reverse complement strand
TTCCTCAAGAAGACTCTATGAGCCTCCTTGAGGAAACCATCGTCTTATTTCTAAACTAGTTATAAGGTTTGTGCGATCTACTTCGCCCCCTCTTCTCCTTTTGTTTTACAGGATCTTACACACTTATAATAGGATTCGAAACTATGTTTTGATATCAAACACGACACTAATGCTGCTTTATAGAATACGAAAGTATATTGTGATGACAAACGCTGTTGTCATACATCAGTGGAAAAATAATAATAACAATAATAATGATATTATTATTATTATTATTATTATTATTATTATTATTATTATTATTATTATTATTATTATTATTATTATTATTATTATTATTATTATTATTATTATTATTATTATTATTATTATTATTATTATTATTATTATTATTATTATTATCATTATTATCATATTATTATTATTATTATCATTATTATTATTACTATTATTATTATTGTTATTATCATTATTATTATTATCATTATCATTATCATTATTATTATTATTATTATTATTATTATTATTATTATTATTATTATTATTATTATTATTATTATTGTTGTTATCATTATCATTAATATTATTATTATTATTATTATCATATTATTATTATTATTATTATTATTGTTATTATTATTATTATTATTATTATTATTATTATTATTATTATTATTATTATTATTATTATTATTATTATTATTTATTATTATTATTATCATTATTATTGTTATTTTTTTCTCAAATCGATAAAGTTAATCAAATCTTGTTGAGTACATTATATCCGTGAATATGTACAATCATATACATGATGCAATCATAAATACATACTAGCAGACAAATAAAAGACAGGTCACAAGTAATTGATTAATTGACAAAGGAAAGAAAAGTAAATAACTGATAGACATAGACAGACATATGTACAAGCATATATTATTTAGAAACAAATACAGGCAGGGAGGCGCGCACACACACACACACACACACGCACGCACGCACGCACGCACACACACACACACACACACACACACACACACACACACACACACACACACACACAGCGGAAAGATACAATAGCGAGTCACTACGAGCATAGCTCTCTTCCCGCAAAATACAACTAGGTAAATACAACTAGGTAATTCATTGCACTGCGTGTCGTTACTCCAACTCTCGTGGGCGGGGAGTTGGGTGTGTGTGTCCGTGTAAGGTAACAGCATTACCCATAGATCGGTAATATATGAGCTCTGAGATCTCTTCCGAGAGGGAAATAGCTGTCCATTCCGAGCCCAACACGTGATCCAAGACCATGGTGAATCACACACACACACACACACACACACACACACACAAGCACACACATACACATTTATATATATATATATATATATATATATCTATAGTGGAAACTTAATGTAATATTGCCATAGTTTTTTCTGTTATGCAATAAACTTCGTAGAAAATCCACCGAATGTTTATATGTTAGTTAGTTAGTTGGAGGGCAGGATAGATAAGATGGGGGAGAGGGAGGGAGGAAGGGGGGATTTGGGGGTTCAGTGGAAGGAAATAATGAAATGGAAGGAAGTTAGAGTTGATAGATGTGGGGCAGACCTACTTGCTCAGTCAATTCATAGTCTTATGGACTGTAGTGTATGTGATTATATGACAGAAAACTTGGTTTTATTTATAATATAAAGTATTGTCATTTTTGACAAGAATTTTATCACTATTTATCAATAAAATTTTACAATAAAATAGCCTACTAAAATACTATATAGACAATGTAGCAAAATGATTATGCAACCATTTAATGTATTAATTTCCAAATTTTAGATTCAAAGTTGAAAAAGAAAACTAAATTGTCAAAGAAAACAAAATTTATAAGGGTAACTTTAATTAATCTAGTCTGTTATGCGTAATGTTGTATGAAATGTTTTTGGTGACTACAATATACACATAGATATTTAGAAAAGTATAATGTAGTAAGATAATAGTATTTTTTCATATCAGCTATAACCATTCTTCATAAGCATTGTATACCATGTGTGTTTTGCAAATACCTTAACTTACCATTTTCAAAACTATGTAAATATATTTTTCGTAATTAAGTTTTTCTTCGCAACAGATATCTTATCACTGCAACTTAAGTATAATATGTATTTGTATCATTCTGATGTATGAAATGTTAAGTTACGATGTATTCAGTAAACCATTGCGCAGTGGAATGCTTTGGCCGTGCAGTATGAATGCATTTAATTAATGTTATGTAAATAATTTCTTTAAATCTATTCTATCACACCAAGTGGTGTTCTCACCCAGTTCAGTAAAATTAAATAAAAAATGTAATTGATAAGTATTCAGATAAGACCTACGAGTGTATGTGTCTTGAGAATGAGATAGAGAGAGAAAGTTGAATCATCTCCATCTTATCATTTGTACAGTATGCTTAGACTTTGTTTTTCGTAGTGAAGCCTAGAGCCCGGGCAGTACAATGCATGTTGCC
>NC_134781.1:11846381-11856381 GCF_046742065.1 Oratosquilla oratoria | reverse complement strand
ACACACACACACACACACACACACACACACACACACACACACACACACACACACACACACACACACACAGTAATGTTCAGAAGTAACGGATATAATACTATACTTTGTATGAAAAATATTGATTTTGAATATAAACAAGTGGAAGTAAAGGAGTGCAAATGACAAATGCGGCTCGTAATACCCTGGGGGAACAGTTCACGAAAGACTGAGAGATTTGATTGTGTGAAAGAAATGGCTGATAACACCAACATGCATTAGGAAAATGTAAAAAAAAAAAAAAAAAAAAAAAAAAAAAGGAAAGGAAGTAGCCAGCAAGAATTCAGTGATTGTGAGTGTGCGTGCATGTGTGTGTGTGTGTGTGTGTGTATTTACCTAGTTGTATTTACCTAGTTGTATTTTACGGGAAGGGGAGCTATGCTCGTGGGGTCCCGTCTTCATATCTCATTTTATCTAAACTATTTTTAAATTCATGTATTGATTTTGCACACACCACTTTCTCATCTAACTTGTTCCAACTGTCTATTGCTCTGTGAGGAAAGCTGTTCTTTTTAAAATTCTTCTATAGCTGTCTTTTTTTTATTTTCTTTCCGTGTCCTCTTGTATTTCTGTCATCCCATTTTATCAGATTCTCTCTATCAGTAATTTCTATGCCTTTCATGATTCTGTAAATAGCTATCAAATCTCCTCTCTCTCTTCTTTGCTCTAGTGTCTGTAGTTTAAGTTTTTGTAGTCTCTCTTCATATGATAGTTTTGAGAGTGTTGGTGCCAGTTTTGTAATTGCTCTTTGTTTTCTTTCAAGTTTTTTTATACTTTTTTTTGTACTTGGTGAACTTATCGTTGCTGCATTTTCTAATCTTGGTCTTTTCAGGGTGATTAGGATTTTCCTCACCTTTTCTTCATCCAGGTATTTATATGCCACTTTGATTGTTGTTATTAAATTATAAGTTTCTCACAAAATCTTATTTATAATGTTTCTCAGGTGACATATTATTCATAAACAATGACTCCCAGGTCCTTCTCATTTTCTACTCTTTTTATTCCTTCTTCTCCCAAATTATATGATCCTGTTATTCTGTTTTTGCTTTTTCCAAATTCCATTATACTACACTTTTTTTGTATTGAACTCCATCTCCACTTCCTACTCCATTCTTGTACTTTATTTAGATCTCTCTGTAGTGATTCACAATTCTTCTTCAGTTTTTCACTCTTTTCAGTAATTTTGCATCATCTGCAAAGAAGCTCATATAGCTTTCAATTCCTTCATCCATATCATTAATATATATAGCAAACATTATTGGGGCCAGAACTGTTCCTGCGGGACACCGCTTATTACTTCATTCCATTTTGAGTGCTGATCTCTTATCACTACTCTCCATTTTTCTTTGCTTGCAAAAAGTCTTCCATCCAACTTTAGCAATTTACCTTGTATTCCTCCTTCATATTCTAATTTCTTAAGCAACTTCTTATGTGGTACTTTGTCAAAAGCTTTTTTTAGGTCTAGAAATGCACAATCAGCCCATCCATCTCTTTCTTGTATTTATATCTATTAGCCTTGAATAGAAACATATTAAATTGGTGACGCATGATCGTCCTTGTCTGAATCCAAATTGCCTTGGGTTTAGTACGTTGTTTTTTTCCAAGTATTTTACCATCTACTTTTGATAATTCTTTCACATATTTTTGCTATTGTACTTGTTAGAGAGGAGACTGGTCTATAGTTGGTAGGTTTCTTCTTTATTTCCTCCTTTATATATAGGTACTATATTTGCTTTTTTCCAATCTTCTGGAACTTTTCCTTCTTTTAAGGAACTGCTTATTATGCTATGTATTTTGTCTGCCAGTTCATTCCTGCATTCTTTCAGAATCCAGTTTGCTATTTCATCTGGCCCATGCGATTTTTCTGACATCAAAATTACCCAAGTGTGTCAATATTTCATTCTTTGTTACTTTCTATTTCTTCCATAGGGGGACTTTTTCCTTCCACTCAATCTCTTCAGGTTGTATATTTTTCCCTTGTAAACCACTGATTTAAATTGTTTTTTCATAATTTCTGACATTTCCATTTTCTCAGTGTATTCAACTGCTCATTGTCTTAATTTCTAAAAGTCTTGTTTGTTTTTCAGTTTGTTGTTTAGTAATATGTAGAATAGTTTTTGGTTGATCTTTACACTTTTTCTATAACATCTTTTTCATATTTTCTTATTTCCTCTCTGCACGTATTGTACATATTCAATACTAAAACAAGTATATATTTTCCATTTTTCAGGTCTTCTGTCTTTTTTCCATCTGTTCCAGGCTTTGTCTCTTTTGTCCTTTAACTCCTACAACTTTTGTTCATTTTTGTACCAGCATTTTACATATTCTTTTTCTTGTTTTTGTCCTTGGGACATACTTTTCCACTCCTTTTTTTGTAATTATTTGTCATATTATTCATTTTTTGTTCCTGTGTTGTTTCTTCTTTGTATTTTTCTTCCCAGTTTTCTTGTTGGTAGATTTGTCTTCTTTTATCATATTTTGTTTTTTCATTCATGATTTTTCCTTTTCTATATTGTTCGTTTCTTTTCATATATTTTTCTTCATTAAGTTCCAGTTCAATCAATATGTTGTCACTTTTACCTATTGGTGTTTTATATTCAATCTTATCTCTACTATTCTAGGTTCAGATGTAATTATTAAGTCTAGCCCTCGATGGTTCTTCTTCATTTCTATACCTAGTGTTCTCTTGTATCCATTGTGTCATTGAATGGTCAGTAATTATCTCAAGTAGAGCATTTCCCCATGAGTCATCACCAACTCTTTACTGTCATTTCTTCCCAGCAGATTTCTTTGCAATTAAAGTCGCCCATCATAAAACTATTCTTCCTCCGTCTTCCATTATTTTAGTTAATGCTATCTTTGTGTCCTCTAACATACTTTTATGTTCACTCTCCTCCATGAGGCTGTTTTCGGAGGCACATAATTGATCACAAATTTTCTGCTCTTCTTATCTCGGTCTTCACTTCTATCATAATCATCTCTACTGTATTCTTTCCATATATGACACCTTTCACGTTTATATCCCTCTTAGTCAGGAACATAACTCCACCCCCTTGTTTTTTCTCTCTGTTTCTAATCCAATAATTGTATGTATCATGTCCTACACTGTTGGGTGGTAGTGGGCCTTTTAATTTTGTTTCTACAATTCCCATTATGTCCGGTTCTTTTTCTTTCAAATAATCATTCAGTTCATTCAATCCTGTTATCAATCCATCTATATTTGTGTAAGACACTCTTAGTTTTTCTGCCACTTCCATTGTATTCTCTGTTTCCCTTATGTTTTTCTTTAGTATGTCGAACTGCTTTATTTTCATGTTCACTACTCTCCAATAGAATCTCTCTTTCTCTGACTCCGTTCTTTTCCTCGTTTTTTGCCTTAGCTTCAATTCTTTTCTGCTTTTCTGCCTCTCTTTCCTCCTTATTCATTTCTCTTTTTATCCATACCTTTTTATATTGATCATTTGTTTCTAGTTTACCTTTATTTGATAGAATTTTCTCTGCTGTTGTTTGTTACCTGATTTTAATCTTATTGGTTCTGGTCTTATCTGTAATATATTTTCCGCTTCTGTATTTTTCCACAATTTCCTTTATAATTTCTGGTTCATTCTTCCTGGACTAATTTATAATAAACTGCTTACTCTTTCATTTTCCTCCTTGATTCTTGCGGTTCTATCTGGGTTATGTTTCTCTTACCATTCCTAATATAATTATACATTTCTTTTTGTCAGCTAATTTCTCCTTACGATATTTCTCCTTCTGTCTCATCACCTTTAATAACTGAGTCTTCATTATGTTCTTTCAATTGCTGTTTTGACTATGTCAGTGAATGAAACCTTATTCCCTTCTTGAGTTATTCTCCAATTTTTAGCTTCTGTAGCTATTTTTCTCTTTGTTTTCATTACTATTCTTCTTCAATTTCTCATTCTCCTCCTTTACATTTCCTAACTGTCTTTTTAGGTCCTCTATTTCTTCAGTTAAGTTCTGTTAGCCTTCTCAAGTTGTACCAACCTGTCAATTCTTTGGAAAATGGAGTCTACGTTACCTAACTTACGCTCCAAGTCCTCGATCACCTTATCACCTCTCTCCTCTAGTCTTATCAGTCGGGGGGGGGGGGGGGGGGGGGGGGTTGTGTTCCCCCCACCCTCTTTAAATCCCTGGAACATATTCTCGTCACTTTCTTCTGTATTGCTCCTCTCTATACTTCTAAATCTTTACATTTTTATTTGCCATTTCGTCATCACTGAGCTGGTCGGTGGTCTTTTCATGTTGACCTAACGCCCGTCGGCCTGGGCCAAGTCCTCCACATCCTCATTACCTACCATTTCCCCAGCAATCCATACCCATTTCCTCTTTCCTTACTTTCCCACTACCTCACGAGCAATTTCCCCCCCCCCCGGCAAATACAAAAAGGCACTTATCTTTGCGTTGGTATCCACAATCTGCACTTTTCTTCAGAGCGTTCTTCAAGCCGTCCGTTCGCTGAAAGTGTGTGTGTGTGTGTGTGTGTGTGTGTGTGTGTGTGTGTGTGTGTGTGTGTACGCGCGTGCGTGTGTACTCATCTATGGGCATCGGTGTAAATATTTAAATGTTTCTTTTCATCACTGTATGATACCATCTTCTGTAACAATCTAATTTAGCCTTAATTACATATCGACCTCACAACAGTCTTAGAAAGTTTTTCTCTCCTTTTCGGCCTATCCACATAGCGTATGCAATCTTTCTCATCTTTTTCACCATACACCAGATAAGGCTGGTGCCCTGTCAGCGGTGATACCCCACGAAGTTTCTGCAACAGGCCCAAGCTGCATGAAGTTGCTCCCTCCCTCTCTCTCTCTCTCTCTCTCTCTCTCTCTCTCTCTCTCTCTCTCTCTCTCTCTCTCTCTCTCTCTCTCTCTCTCTCTCTCTCTCTCTCTCTCTCTCTCTCTCTCTCTCTCTCTCTCTCTCTCTCTCTCTCTCTCTCTCTCTCTCTCTGTCCACTTCCTCCATTGTTTTTCATCTTGACTTTATTGATTGTTTTCATACCATCCCTCTATCTTGTATGTACAGTCCTCGTATGCAATCCTTGAATTTTATCTAGTCTGTGTCCAATAACTGGTGGAGTTATGCTGAATCAACCAAATAACACCAATTTGTCTGGTGGACTCTCTGAGCGACAGATGTACCCAGAGTTCTTTCAAAGTTGTGTTTTTGTTGTTGATCTTTTTCCACTTGTTCAAAACCAACTCAACGCGAAATCAGTTCACTAGGTCATTTATGATGAGACTGTTATCTCTAATAAATATTAGATTTATTTGTTGAAACATACACAGTCAAGAGCAAAATATTTGACCCAACGTCAATATATTTTTTCTCAAACACATGATTTGCTTTCATATGTAGTGTTAATTTACAGTTAATAGTTTTCTTCAATAGAAAATAAAAAAGTTGTTAGAACAAATTTTTAATTTTGTATAAAGAAAAAATCTGGGTGGATCATAAGCGCTTGCTTGTGACTGTAATTTCGAGCAAATACATTTTCAACAAAACATGTAAGCCAGTTTATTTTTCAATTTTCAGTCAATCAAGCGGGTAAGAGATTGATTGTACTAGTCATTTCCATGATTTCTTGTTTGATTTAAGTTCCTATCGGTTGTCCATTGTAAATACAAAGCAAGTACATCTTTAACAGCCAATCATAATGTAGAGCATTTCACTTACTTTCCAAAGCTTTGTTGTTATTGGTCGACGCGTATGTTGTGGTGGAATAGCAACTATTAGCGTGGTAGATTTTGTTGTCCAACAAGTGAGTGTGAAGGGTTGTATGTGTTTTATTAACAAATTATAAATTAAATAAGTGATATAACGTTCTAGTATTTAGTGAAAACAGTAAATGATATGGAGTGAATTGAAAAATCAAATCAAAATGAGTGATGTTACATCTATGTTCAGTATACAAAGCAAATCTTTTTCAATCAAATCCGACCTAACTGGCATGGATAACAGACATTGTGTACTATCATGTTCATAAGATACACGAATGTGCTGCATTACGAGCGTGTGATAACTGAGTCATATACTTTATGTTTGATGACAAATGTGTACTCGTGTGAATTAGTGATTATAGCTATGTTGAAAGCAAGACATCTCACAACTTTGACCGTGCAAGAGAGGTACAGTACTACAAATATTTTGCCATTTTTATTCCTAAATCAGTCTAAACTTTCGATCAAACATCTTCCACCTGTATACATATTTTCTATGTAAATAGTAATATGAACTGAGTTGTGGCAATTGTCCCAGATTTTGTTTTTGTTTTGTTTCGTTTTTCTTTTCACTTACATCCATTCCCCCCTCCCCTCCCCACCACTTCCGCACTGACCTGGGGACAAATGCGGGAGACTAGCCTAACCTAACCTACCTTAACCTAACTTAATATTTTGTATTCTAGCATACCTTAACATACCATAACCTATGCTAACCTATCCTAACCTATCTCAGCCTATACTAATCTATACTCGCTTATCCTAGGCTTTTTTTAACCTATCTTAACCTGGGTAAATTTTTAGAAGTGCACACCTACGTGATAAAACATTAGAAAATTAAATACTAATTTTGTAAATTGTAATATATCAACGTAATAAAAGTTTTTCTTGTGAGAAATAAACAACGGGAATTTTGCTAAAAACGATTCACTAACGAACGGAACCGCGGCCGCTACTTGAGACGCCATCTTTGTTTTGATAGATGCGGAGGTTGAAGAAATAAAAGTATGATAAGTTCGCCCATTCTAATCTAACATACCTAACCTAACTTAACCTACCTAAACCTAACCTAACCTAACCTTCATTTAGTAATGCGACACCTACAATTCTAGAGGTGATCAGGGTCGTCGTTGTCGTCTCTGACCCCCGAAAGATGAGTTGGTTTAGATATGATAAAGTTGGGAAGGAAGTACAGTGGGTTGTTAGAGAGGGGGTCGACACCCCTTGTATAGCAATATATGTTAAGTTAAGCTAGCTAGCCTTATTTTGAATTCTAATTATGTAGGTTGATCATTCAGACTAGTCTGAGGTTGTATATTTTGGTAGTGGGGTTAACCTTTGTGTTTTGGCTAAGCTTTTTGGCCACCATGCGTGGGGTTGTGTTTTGTGTTGTAGTTCGCTTCCTTTCAAATTCTCTGGGGTTGTGGGGTCCTCAAGTAGTTCCTTCCAGATTAGACTCGCCAAGCGGTAGAATCTGATGTTGAGTGGTTCTGTTTTTGTTCTTTTGTGAAAATCTTTAGTTTCTTGATATGGTGGAGTCTGCACAATGGCAAATCTGAAGAGTTTTTTTTTTTTTAATCTTTTAATTTCTGAAGCTGGATTTTGAATAGGGAGTTGAGAGGTACGTGTGGATATTCTATTATGGGCCTTACAAAGGCCGTTGGTTCAGTTTTAGTCCCAGTAACTTTGCCAGTCTTTGAGTATTCTATGGTTTCGCTTCCTACTATTCTTGGTGTTGGTTTGAACTTGGCTATTTGTATCACTTCGAATTTAGATTTATTGGTCTTTTCATTTCTCTTCAAACTTCGTGATTTGGTTGATCGCTCTTTCCGTTTATTTTGCCATAGTTTTGGTTGATCTTCCTGAGTAGACGATGATTTGTGTTACGTCATCCACATATATGTAATCGCAGTTTGCTGGGGGAGGAGGGAGGTCTGCTGTGCACGCCGTGTATAGTGTTGGGAATAGACACGAACCCTGTGGTACACCACTTTTAAGGAGAAAGTGATCGCGTTGTTGTTCTTTTAGTTTGATTCTTGCTGTGCGTCCCGTTAGGAATCCACATAGGAGCCTCGTTAGTTCTTCAGGAAGCTGCAGACGGATAATTTTTAGTTTCAGCCCGTCATCCCAACCACTGTCGAAGGCTTTGCTTACATCTCGGAGTACTAATGTGCATTAGTGTCGTGTTGTCGTTGCGTTTGCTATCTGCTCATACGATCGTGAAATTGCGGTGGTAGTACCTCGGTGTAGTCGGAATTAGTACTAACGAGAGTTGTATAGCTCCTCGTCTTCGATATGCTGCCTCATTCTTATGTTGATTGTAACATAAGGCGAAGTTACTTGGGCTATGGTGCCGTAGGGAGAGAATGAAACTCTGGTTTGTTGGCTTTATTCTGGATAAGTACGAGAATCGGTCTAAGCTGACCGCAGGGCTTAGTGAGACGGTATAAATACAGAGGAGGTCTGGGTCTGGTTACAGGACCAGGATGTTTATATACACATTCGACGTACTCAAAAGTAGCAAAGGAGAGAGCCGCACAGAAAATGGCTCGGCAGGGCAGAGAGTGTATTTTCATAAGGATGCAAATGCATGTAGCACAGGTGCAACATGATCTTAATCTACTTATGAATAATATGAGGACGAAGGCCAGCAATTTCTCGTATGGTTTTAGCAAGTGTCCGGTGGCAAGACTGGCCGTGAAAATGTGCGCTAGTCTACTAATTATGTTGTCTGGTAGTTAAGCGAGATTCTCTCTCCCTCTCTCTCTCTCTCTCTCTCTCTCTCTCTCTCTCTCTCTCTCTCTCTCTCTCTCTCTCTCTCTCTCTCTTTCTCTCTCTCTCTCTCTCTTTCTCTCTCACCAAGGGACTTGTTCCTAAATCCCTTTATTACAGCTTTCATTTCGTCAGTGTAATACATTCTGTGAGAATATTGCTGTCATTTAGGTGGTGAGGTCTATTCTCTCGTGTGGTTGTAGCAAGTGTTGGTTGTCCTCCAGTTTTCTCTTGACCTCATTCTCGTGCTCTGCGTTGAACTTTTCGTTTTCGTCTTCTCTGATATTAAATATTTTGTGCATGTATTTTCTGTGTAGTTGTCCCTGTTGCTCCAAGTCGAATATCTTGTCGTTCTTTTTGTCGTAAAGGTGTGGTAGTGTGAAACTGCCGCGACTCCGTTCGTTTGTGTATCGCTTTTAGCAACGTTTTCTGCTATTGATTTCCATCAAGAAAAATGTATATTACGTTAATGTATGATAATTTGCGAGATTATTGTTTAATTTTCTAATACTATACCGCGTAGGTGTACACTTCTTAAGAAATACCCTAACTTTTTCTAACCTATTTTAACTTAAAATAATTTTGTCTAATCTAACCTAACCTATCTTAACCAATCATAACCTCGCCTAACCTATCCTAAACTATATTAACTTATCCTAGCCTTGCTAACTTATCTCAATTTGTCTTTACTTATCTTAATATTGCCTAACCTATCTTAACCTAACATATCCTAACCTATCCCAACAAAATACAACTTATCTTAACCTACCCTAGCCAACCCTAGCCAAACCTATCCAAAGTAATCTGTGCTAACCTTTCCTAATCTATCCTGACCTAACCTAACCTAACTTATTCTTACATACATACATATACCAAATGCTTTTTCCCCCTTACACGGGGGGTAGCCAAAAGGAAAAAGACGTAGAAACCACTCCCGCTCATTCCATCCCCTTCATACTCCACTCCCTCGGAGTTAACTTATTCTTACCTATTCTAATTAATATTAACCTATCCCATCCTGTCCTAACCTGATTTGACCTAACTTATCCTAACTCAACCTAGCCTAAACTAATCTAACCTAACCCAGCCTACCTAAGACTTAGCCTAAAATAACTTAGCCCTATCCTAGCTTAATTGAACTTAGCGTATTTTAATCTAACCAAACCATGACTAACTTAGCCTACAATAACCTAGCTTAGCCTGGATTAACTTAACTAAACCTTTCCTAACCTAACCTGACCTTTTATAATGTAACCTAATCTCATCTCACCTCACCTCACCTAACCTAATCTAACCTAACTTAGCCTAACCTAATCTAACCTAACAAAATCTAACAAAAACTAGCCTAACCAAACCTAACCAAACCAAACCTTACCTAACCAAACCAACCTAAGTTAATCTAACTCAACCTAACCTAACCTAGCTTTGCTTAGCCTAACTTTAAATAGCCT
>NC_134781.1:11831381-11836381 GCF_046742065.1 Oratosquilla oratoria | reverse complement strand
AAGTTAGGTGGGGTATGGTTAGGTTAGGGGTTATTCACGAACTCCTCCTAGGTTTTTGCAGATAGACCACTATAACCATATATATTCTGAAACCTTATAACCCAAGGTATTTGGATAACTATCTTTCATTTGTGTATCTGTCTGTTTGTTTGTCCACGAACTCCTAGGGTTTTGGAGATAGACCCCCATAATCATATATATTCTGATACCCTATCACTCTAGGTACTTGGATAACTATATTTCATTTAAAAAATATTTTGGCAAGAGTTAAGGGTTAAAGTTAGGTGGGGTATGGTTACGTTAGAGATTATTTATGAATTCCTCCTAGGTTTTTGTAGATAGACTACTATAACCATATATATTCTGAAACCTTATAACCCAATGTACTTCAATAACTATCATTTGTCTGTCTGTATGTTTGTTTGTTCACGAACTCCTAGGGTTTTGGAGATAGACCCCCATAACCATATACATTCTGATACCCTATCACTCCAGGTACTTGGATAACTATATTTCATTTAAAAAATATTTTGGTTAGGGTTAAGGGTTAAATTTAGGTGAGGTATGGTTAGGTTAGGGATTATTCACGAACTCCTAGGCTTTTGCAGATAGACCCCTATTACCACATATATTCTGAAACCTTATAACCCAAGGTACTTGGATAACTATTTTTCATTTGTATCTACTATAATAAAGTAGTAGCCTGTATCTGCCTGTTTGTCCACGAACTCCCCCCAAAACCATATATATTCACCATAACCCAGGCTACTTGGATAAGTATATTTTATTTCCATAGGGCGTCTCCCCCCTCTTATAGATTTTTTTTCTTAATTTCTTAACATTTTATTTTTGCTACCTTTTCCATTGAGTTATATTGATACGTGTAACTTTTCTCCACAAATTCTATCAAAATTGAAATGATCATCATTTGCCCGCAGCAACACGCGGGTAATTTGGCTAGTGTATGTATATTTATATATATACGTATATATACTGTATATATAATGTACATATATATGTATATATATATATATGTATATATATATATATATATATATATACATATATATTGTTCGAGTATAACATATATACTTTTTGACAAACATATGATTAAACAATTACTTGTAGAACACTCATGAGATTTGCATGGGCATTAGGCTTCAGTGGACTTAGTTCTAATTTTAAGCAGTACGAATATTTTTCATAGTGACTTTTTTCGTGGAAAGTTTTGACAAAAAAAAAAATCCTTTGGGTTTGCACTGGCTTAAACTTGAAGCGGACGCAGTGCATCAAGCCGTGTTCCACGTCTGTGGACCTGTTGCTCTTTATAAGTAGATAAGGATCATGAAGAAGAGGGAGGACAGTGTTGGCATCACACAGACGGAGGTCCGTTTGCCCGGGTGGTCACACTGATGCGTCACTTTTATTTTCTTCTTTCTTTTCTGTTTATCTTTATTTTTCTTGATCCTTTTTCTCTTTTTATCTCTCCATCTCGTTGGGAAACGATAGTCTTCTTTTTGTTTTCTTTTGATATGGTAAGAGAAGGATCCATGTAGCTATCTTCTACAAAATGGCCCTACAATTCTTAAGCCCTCTATTGATTACAGGGAATACCATAAGACCAGGACGCTTTGCAAGCAGTTTTACATGGTATATATTTGATCGGAAGTATTGTTTACCATACTCTCTGCATTTGCACTTGACCTACCTGGAAGAAAGGCATCAAGAGTAACATAAAATTAGAGAGTGGGTCATCATCGTTGACATCTATCCATCTCTCTCTCTCTCTCTCTATCTCTCTATCTATCTATCTATCTATCTATCTATCTATCTATCTATCTATATATATATACATATATATACGTATATATACATATATATATATATATATATACACATACACATATATATATATATATATATATATATATATACATATATATATATACCTATTTATATCTATTATTGATCTATCTATCTATCTATCTATCTATTCCCTGTGTCGACAGCGTCCTAGTTTGTGCCTAGGCTAGAAAAGGAGGCGCTTTTGTGGGCAAGGAAGACGAGTTTGTAGGATAATGAAAGGATAGTTTGCGTATAGAAGGGGAACATTGCCACTAGGCGCGGTTTAAGGATTTTTTTTATTGATTCATATATCTTGGCCCAGGAGGCAGGTGGGGGAATGTCATCCATTTCTATGTAACCCTTACAAACCGAGTTCCCACCCTCCTCATGTAGAAACACGAGAACATCATGAGAGTAGGTTAGAAACAGAACACGACTCTGAGGCGCCCCGCCCTAAGGGTCAAAAAGGCCTAAAACTTGGATTAGGGTGGTTGAGACGACAGGTGGCTCCTTGCTGAGAGAGATGGCAATACCAAACGGCCCAAAGTAGGACTAAAAAAGAAAAAGAAAAAGAAGAAAAAAAATCCAAACTCGCATTAACTATAATGACTCACAGCTTCAGAATGATAAGAAGAAGAAAAACGACTCTACAGAAAAGAAGTCGAGGAGCTAAAAATGTAACTGATGCACAGAAATAATAATAATAATAAAAAAAAAAGTTTCGGTTACATAACAAATTTGTAATTTGCATAAGAGAAGCGTCGGTTGTGGAATCATTGTGCGAACAGGTGGTGATATAAAAAGTCTTCCCCGGGACGATTCAAAACAGATGCTATGGGAAGGGGACAGCGGGAGGGGGAGGGGGAGGGGGGAGGGGACAGCGGGAGGGGGAGAGGGAGGGGAAGGGGGAGGGGAAGGGGGAGAGGGAGAGGGAGGGGCTGAGAGCCAGAGTGAGCCCAGAACATCTCAAGCCCTCCCCTAGTGCGACGACATCATCTTTATCGTTCTCCCAAATTGAAAGTTTGTCTGTTTGTGTGTTTGTCGTTTTGTTTGTTTTTCAATTATTCTTGACCAAATTTGGCATGGAGGACCACATCTATCCAAGAATAATGTCTTAACAAAGAAAACCCGGGTAATACCTCCCTCAGGGGTACCTCAATGTTAGTATACAGGATGTCCAAAAAAAAATCTTCTTTCAAATATTTTGAAACGTTGTCGAATTCATTGGCTTGTGTTATCATTTATGCCAAGAAAATGGTAGTCATCAGTTTAAAATAAAAAGTTGTTGAGTCTAGTCTAGTCCCCCACCAGCGTGATCGCTAATTTTCTAACTGATGACGAACATTTTCAAGACAACTGATAACGTGGACCAATGAAATTGACAATGTAACGATACATTTCAAAGAGTGAGTGTATTTTTTGGGACACCTGTCCATCAATATAGATTGCGTAACACTTAGAGGAACCTTAGGAGCTTACAAGGGAGACTCATGTTACAGAAGTATCTGGATAAAATTCGAAACTATAAAGTCAAGGACACTGGTTAAGCCCGCTAACCGCCGGATCAACGCAAGTTCTTCAGACAGATCGTTAAGTAGCTAGATTGCTAGACCCAAACGGGATGGAATGTACAAGGGTTGTGATCAGAGTCCTTACATGCCCTAAGGCAAAGTTCTCAGTGAAAAAAAAAAAAAAAAAAAAAAAACATAAAAAAAAAAAACTCCCCCCCCACCCCCCCAATCACCTCTTCCCACCTCCATCATCCCTTAATCCCTATTTTAGCTATTGGCTTGCGAAGTAATAAAGGATATTTTTGAAATTGTATTTAATGACCCTATTGCAGAAAGGTATTTCATATCTTATTTATTCTAACGCGATCACGGTCAAATATTCAGGGCTTCTTTGACCTCTTTTTTTTTTCATTATTTTGTCAACCTTGTGGGCAGCAAATCCAGGCCAGAATGTCTAACCCACTAAAAGCGCCCTCCCCCCCCCTCTGCATATGATTTTTGTGTCTATAAGTTCGTCGAGCTCTCGAAAAAAAAATATATTGATAAAAGAAGAGGCTATACCTAATCTTAACTCGATCAGTGGGTGCATGTCCCTACACTTTTATTATCTTTTATCATTGTTATTATTATCACCTTTTTCGTTCTCTTCTTCTCGTGCATTTTATCTCTCCTCTGTCTCTTCTTTTTTCTTTGTCTCTTCTTGTTTATCTTTGTCTTCTCTCTTCCTTTTCTTCTTTCTCTTTGATATTCTTCATGTTTTCCGTCTCATCTTTGTTCCGTTCCTGCTTCCTCCTCCTCCTCCTCCTCCTCCTCCTCCTCCTCCTCCTCCTCCTCTTCCTCTCCCCCATCTGTCTCATCTTCTTCCACTTCCTTCTCCTCCTGCTCTTCCTCTTCCTCTTCCCTTTCTATTTCATCTTCCATTTCCTTCTCTTCCTCCTCTTCCTCTTCCTCTTCCCTTTCTATTTCATCTTCTTCCATTTCCTTCTCTTCCTCCTCTTCCTCTTCCTCTTCCCTTTCTATTTCATCTTCTTCCATTTCCTTCTCTTCCTCCTCTTCCTCTTCATCTTCCCTTTCTATTTCGTCTTCTTCTACTTCCTTCTCTTCCTCTTCCTCCTATTCCCTATCTATTTCATCTTCTTCCACTTCCTTCTCCTCCTCTTCCTCTTTCTCTTCCCTATCTATTTCATCTTCTTCCACCTCCTTCTCTTCTTCTTTCTCCACCATGTTCTCCTCCTCTTTCCTCTCCGTTCCTTTTCCGCCTCATTTTTTCTTCCTTCTTTCCTCTTCATTTCTTCCCATTTTTTCTTTGTCGTTCAGCTTCCACTCCTCCTCTTATTTATGTTCAACGCTTGAACAAAGGACTTGGGTTACAGCCCAACATTATCAAAGGGTAGTACAGTCTGACCTTTGGTATAAAAAAATAAATAAACAAAACAAATAAATAAAAAATGTCCTTGATGGATCGGCGCCTGTGGTCTTCACTCAAAAGCATCCCCATCTTGTAGTTCTTAGTGGACTATGACTCACAGAAGTAATATATATTACAAAGGATTACAAAGGCGGAGCCCGCCGACAGGAGACCTTTTGGTCCATATCTACTCGTAGGTCGGATGCGAAAAAAAAATCATAATAATAATAAAATAA
>NC_134781.1:11818881-11823881 GCF_046742065.1 Oratosquilla oratoria | reverse complement strand
CTTGATGTATCCTTTCGTATATCCCTTTGCTATGCTACGTGCCTCTGATCCGAAGAGGTGTCTCCAAAGTCTCTAAGATATTGAATACATCAAACATACAGTCATTACCTCGTATGGGGTTCAAAAGAAATATTAGTAACATGTATTTGCATGTGTCCCTTAGTTTCCCAAAGAAATCAAGTAGTATTCAAAGTTCTTATCTATTTTTCCTATGTATTTATCCCCAGTTATGGGGAAGTAGCCTTCGGTACACAGATAGACAGACATATTCACACGACCAAGCGTTCAGTCGGATCTAAGCAGCGGAAATAAATGACACCAACGGGCCTAGGTGACAGATGAGGCCAAACAGACAGATATGGAGGGACGGGGGTGGAGTGAGGGGTGACGGGGATGGGGGGGGCGGGGAGGTAAGGGGTAAGGGAGAAGATACTGATCCTGCTGACGTCTTGTCCAGGATTTGAATCTCGTCTTACACTCAGACCATGTCGGACCTTGTTTTGTTCCCGGGGTCCAACATCTCCCGCCCCCCCTCCCGACTCCCTCTCCCCCCTCCAACCCCCCACCCCACACCACCCCACCCTCCCCCATGCCGTGGGGGCTGAGGACGGAAAAGTCGTGTGAGTGGGTGAAGGAGAAGGAGAGGGTGTTCATAGTTGGGTGAGTTAGGTGGGATGATAAAGGTTGCTGAGTTGGGAGTTGGGAGAATGAGTGTAGGAATTGGGTGGATAGGTGGGGGGATTTTTGTGGGAGTCGGGTGAGAGACTGAAGGAGATATATAAGAGCTGGTTATGTAGGTGGAGGGATTA
The DNA here is from genome assembly GCF_046742065.1 of Oratosquilla oratoria. Lineage (NCBI taxonomy): Eukaryota > Metazoa > Arthropoda > Malacostraca > Stomatopoda > Squillidae > Oratosquilla > Oratosquilla oratoria. The sequence continues at coordinate 11,823,072 of NC_134781.1, read as the reverse complement.
AGGTGGAAGTTGGAAGGGGATCTTGTAATCGTCTATTCTCAGCATTTAAGTCTCAGCCTGGAGATCACTGAGACAGGGAAAAACACCAAAAGACTTCATTTGGCTGCCAGCCGGCTCTCTATGGCTTCTTTCACACGTATCGACTTTTCGCCGTGCGCCGTCCACGACACGACAACGTGATTTTAAATAACCGTGGGTGTTTATGGACGCTTTCACACGTCACGACCACGACAATGTTTGAAAGTACCCATAGACACCTATGGATATTTGATGGCGCGACGTCGTGTCACGGAGGGTGCACGGCGAAAAGTCGATGCGCATGAAATGAGTCTCAGAAACTCCTTTGTCAGTGAGAGCCAATAAGCACCGAGCATTGACAAAACAAATCCACATGCTCTCGTTACTTCTTCAAATAAGATGTGGGATTAGTATATGTACACGCATGTATATATATATATACATATATATATATATACATATATATATATGTGTATATATATGTATATATATAGATATATATATACAGACATATATATATACATATATATATATATATGTATATATATATATATATATATATAATATATATATATATATATATATATATATATATATAATGGAAATAATAAAAAGCACATAAAGAATCGTCACCCCATACTCCCACAGGGTGACAATTTTTCATGTGGGCTATCCTAGGGTGACAATTCTACATGTGGGCCATCATGTGTTTACGATTCTTTTGTCGTATAAGTTGATGACAATAAGCATAACCCTCATTCAACCTAACCTAACCTAACCTAACCTAACCTAACCTAACCTTTATTCCACTGTTAATATTCGGAGTACTGGGGAGACAGTTCTTCCGGTGGGGATCTTATAGGGTGACGATTCTTCATGTAGGCATTCTGGGGTGACAGTTCTTTATGCGACCCGTATTTGACTATATACTCTGTTCGTTTTTCAGTGTCGAAAGATAATAACTACATAAACAAATAGACAAATAAATAAATAAATGTGCACCTAAGGGGCTACATCAAAATAATATTACATAAATCATGCCAATTTGTGATCAAGTTTAGATGTGAAAGCTTCTAAATTTTTACTTTTTGAAATAAAGTTTATATTAGTCTGCCAAGAAATGAAAATCATATCAATCGGTGCAGTAGTCATCCAGGCAAAAAAAAAAATAAAGAATTTTTTTTTAATAAAAACTGAAATTTATTAATCATCTTCAAGAACCACTCTTCGTCTGAATAAAATAGTTTGGTGTTAGATAGCCATAGATCACAAGTGTTCATCACAAGTTCAAAAGGACCAGTGATGACTTCTTTGGAACATAAAGCTGCCTTGTGGTCTTTTACAGTCTCCTTCATTCTTATGTTCTGCTATGTTGAGATGAACAGAGATGTCCTCTACTCTGAACAGGTGAGGTTGTTTTTTCACACTTCTGGAAACCATGGCAGGCTCTAGACCACAAAGTTGACCCACAAAGACCATGTTCACTCATCCCTTGATATAACGGACCCCCATTTAACGGACTTCGGGAATAATGGACTCGAAATAGACATCCGAGTCCCCAACAACACGATCACGGTGTATCAAGAACCCATCTCCACAGCCCTCAACAAGTCTTTTGTCCATTAAATCCAAGATTAGGTATTCGGTTACCTGGAGCAAACCACTGATTAACTAATTGACAACAAAGCTGTCGGAAGTGTCTGACACCGACACTGGAGTGTAGCAGAGACTCTTCTGGGCGAAGGGGAGGTGTCGAAAGAGTCGGAGGTGTTGGCAGCGATGGTGGAGGTGTGACTAACAACGTCATCCATCAACCTGACCCAAACCAAACAATCCCAAGACATGTATCCTTCCTGCTACCTACCTCGCCGCTCCCCCCACCACCCTCAACTCCCTCATCGTCTCCACCCTCAACCCCCCCTACTTCCACCTAACCCCTTACGTCTTCCTCACCTTCTTCATCCTCCTCTTCCTCCTCATCCTGCTCTTCCTACTCCTCTTCCTCGTCATCATCCTTTTCCCTCTCCTCCTCTTCCTCCTCCCACTTCTTCTCTGCCTCCTTTTCTCTCTCCTTCTCCGTCTCTTTCTTTTTATCCTCTTCTCTTCTTCCTACTCCTTCTTCTCACTTACTCCATTACTCTAAATCAGTCTGCCGTTTCAGAATCCTGAAAGCTCCAAGTCTCCAGCCAATCTGACACTACGACTCATTTCTATATTTTCCATTGTCTCACATGACGCCACAACACTCCTCGACTTTGAACGATTTCTAACGCATTCCTTGGCAGCTACCAGAGCTTCACATTTGAAGGTATTTTATAGTTCCTTAGGGTTATGGAGAGTGGCATGCACCTCAAAGACTTCGAAACCACACCCGCATCCTCCTGAACATACGCATTATCCTTGTGCTTCTTCTGATGAAATCCTAAGGGATTACATTTCGGGATTTTCCAAAGACTGAGACGCAGCTTGAGTGTTGCAGCCAAAGAAGGCCTCATGCAACTCTGTAGGATCCTCCATGCACTGTGATTGTCTGATATATTTTCTGCATGCTTTATGATTGGCTGAATTTTTTCTTCCTGAACTGTGATTGGCTGAAACGCTTTATCATGTACATGCATTTGGATTAACCGAGACAGTTTTGACTGTAACCAAGCTTCGAGGAAGTTGGAAATGTCTCTTACTATGAAGCGAATTACATCGTACTTGATGGATAAAAAAATAAAAAACGTTATGTAAGATGGGATCCATCTACCAGGCAAATGCCCAGCTTTTACAAAATTACCTTTTTAACTCAGCAGTTAAAAGATTAGTCTTTTCTATAATTCAAGGGTAACATTGTGTAAGATGGACTGATGGTGGCAGAAGTAAAACCGAAAAATTTAGCTCCTGCACTTTTTTTTTTTTTTTTTTTTTTTATTCTTTCAGTGACAAAATTTTCTGACAAACACCAACTGACTCTGTTTAGCCGGGGGCTATGAGAGAGGGGCGTCACTTAAATCAAACGAGTTAACTGATGATTTAAGCAGTGACATTCTTTATAAACTTTGTCCTTTCTTCTGCCAATTCATTTTCATATTATTATTTATTTTAATCCAAAACTCATACGCTACTGGATAATGCCGTTTTGAGTTAGAATGATTATATAAAATGAAGATAATCCAGTTAAAATGGATAGAATAAGTACGAAATATTTTGGAATGAATTAAAAGCCATTTCTTAACACTTTTTTCATTTTAAAAATCATCAGTAGATAGACAGAAGGACTGGATAAAACAACGAAACTCGTGAGCGAATCAAGAGGAAATAGTTTTAACCTTTTGAAAAATAAGTAGAATTGCCAATACTAAGTAAAGGATTTTCCCTAAAAGAATCATTCGCGGTTAATCAGAATGAACACAAAGAGTGAAAACACTCGCTAGCAGATTTGATGACAAGGAACACCAACAAAGAAAGGTCCAAACGTTCGTGATCGCGTTCACGTAATGGAGATGGATTGGATGTACGTTGCAGTGTAACGTTTACAGTAACAACATCTGCCGGCAGCAAAAGAAACTAATTGTGTCCTTGTAAATCATGGCAACTAAGGGCTCATTCGAAAAGCATACTTAACACGGGACAGCCAGGTGATATCTAGGAGTTGCATAGGAAAGAATACGGTATTACTGTTATTATTCCTAGACGTTTGTATATGTGAGTATGCATATATATATATACATACATATATATATATATATATATATACATACATATATATATATATATATATATATATATATATACATATATATATATATACAAAACCTAATAAATGATACTAGCGCATCGTATTATCATATATTTCAATTAGCTTAACAAAGTTAACTCGTTTCGTTGTTGCTTGTGTTAGGAAGAGGATGTGTGTACAAGGATAACCGTAGTAGGAAAGTCCAAGCTATAATGTATATACAAGTATTTTTTCGTAACTATGAGTGCCCACCGATGAACCATGTCGTTAAATATGTCAATTGCATTAACTAGGTCACCTTGTTTTGCAACAACTAGTGTCGTGAGGATGGTATGTGTTCAAGAGAGCTGAAGCAAGGTCAGCCTTGTTCGTTCTTTTGTTTGTTAAAACAAATGAGAGAGAGAGAATTTATGCATGTACACACAGGCACGCATAGAAAAAAACATGAT
>NC_134781.1:11808881-11816381 GCF_046742065.1 Oratosquilla oratoria | reverse complement strand
ACTTGACCTCATCTGTCGGTGTGGCGGATTGTCACAGCGGGTGGACCAAGTATCCTCATGTTGTTCGCGTGGCTGAAACGTCCGTCTGGATCAGGGGCTCTGTGTTTATTATTCATTACGATAAAGTGTGCTGCTGCTTTAGCCCATATTAAATCCCCAGTTCTCTTATTGATGTTATCATGGATGTTGATAAAAACGGACTCCATCGCCTTTCTTTCCTGCCGTGTAATGTTATCCATGAGAATTCTTGCCTGGTCCCATTTTGGTAGATGGCCTCTTTCATCGACATGGTTAACTAATGCACTACTAACCCTGTGGTGCCTTACATCTGCTCGGTGTTCTTTCAATCTGGTGTCTAAGCCTCTGCCGGTTTCACCGATGTATTTTCTGTCACATCCACCACACGGGATTTCGTAAACTACGCTGTTTGTATTTGTGGTTGGGTCTTTTTTCTTGATTAAAAGGTCCTTTATTTTCGTACCTGTGGAAGTCGCAAGACGAATGTTGGAGGACGATAAGATTTTGTCTAGATCTATTGTTAGATTGGAATTTGGGACCACCCAATATTTAGCGTTGGACTTTTCTCTTTTGTTGCGTAGTATACTACGAGCCTTCTCCTCCAGGGTGCAAAGTAACCCTCTGGGGTATTTGAGCTCTTCAAAAGTTGTTTTAATTATTTCAATTTCATCCGCTAGAAATTCGTCACTGCAAATACGAAGTGCTCTTAAAAACAGGCCTATCACCACACCAGTCTTTGTCCTCTTATTATGTGCACTGTAGAAATGAATGAAGTCATTTTTATTTGTCGGTTTCCTGTAAACTTTAAATCTAACGCCGCATCCTGATCTTATTAACACGGTGTCTAGAAAAGGTAGTTGTCCGTCTATCTCATTTTCGATCGTGAATTGGATGTTAGAATTCACACTATTTAGATTAGATAATAAATTTTCAATTTTAGTATTGTAGTGGGTAATCACTAAAACATCGTCCACGTATCTCAGCCAAACAGTATTTTCAGATATTATGCGGAGAAAAAACTTGTTTTCTAACATCTCCATATATAGAGAGGCCATAACTGCACTGAGGGGAGAACCCATCGCTAAACCTGCATGTTGGCGGTATTCTTCACCGTTAAATTCACAAGCACCGAACCTGACGCACATGGATAATAATTTCTTGTAATCACGTTTGCACACGGGTAAATCACTATCCTCGAACACTTCCAGTACTTCCTCAACTGCCTCTAGGGCACCATCAATTGCGACGTTCGTAAAGAGAAAAGTCCAACGCTAAATATTGGGTGGTCCCAAATTCCAATCTAACAATAGATCTAGACAAAATCTTATCGTCCTCCAACATTCGTCTTGCGACTTCCACAGGTACGAAAATAAAGGACCTTTTAATCAAGAAAAAAGACCCAACCACAAATACAAACAGCGTAGTTTACGAAATCCCGTGTGGTGGATGTGACAGAAAATACATCGGTGAAACCGGCAGAGGCTTAGACACCAGATTGAAAGAACACCGAGCAGATGTAAGGCACCACAGGGTTAGTAGTGCATTAGTTAACCATGTCGATGAAAGAGGCCATCTACCAAAATGGGACCAGGCAAGAATTCTCATGGATAACATTACACGGCAGGAAAGAAAGGCGATGGAGTCCGTTTTTATCAACATCCATGATAACATCAATAAGAGAACTGGGGATTTAATATGGGCTAAAGCAGCAGCACACTTTATCGTAATGAATAATAAACACAGAGCCCCTGATCCAGACGGACGTTTCAGCCACGCGAACAACAGGAGGATACTTGGTCCACCCGCTGTGACAAACCGCCACACCGACAGATGAGGTCAAGTGGGGGACCAACCCGACACTTTGCCACGTTCCTTCTTTTGCCATATATATTGACCAACTTGACTTCAAACTATGTTCCTCTGAAGAAGCCACTCAGGCGAAACTAGTCAGGAATAAAAGTATTTCCCTCAGCCCGTGTTCCCTTACCTCCTATCCACATTCGTCACAATGTATACACATTATTATTATTATTATTATTATTATTACTATTATCATTATTATCATTATTGTTACTGTTGTTCTCATCGTCGTCATCATCGTCACTATTATTACTATTGTTATTATAATTATTATTATTGTTATTATTATCATTGATATTTTTTCACTGTAATAATTTCCCGTTTTCTATGCAGTATTTACAAGATCTGCCACATGGAGCCCAAAGAAAGTCCATCTCTTCTATTGTTATTATACATGTACAGTCGCGAGCAAAAGGTTTGACCCACCCAGAATTTTTCATGATACAATATTCAAATTATTCGTCTTATATATCTTTTTTGATCTATTATAGAAAATTGGCAAACTGTAAATCAAATACTACATGAGAAAATAGATCGAGTACTCGACAAAAAAAAATCACATCTACTTTATGAAAACTGTAGCGTGGGTCATCACTTTTGTTTGTGATTGTACATCATACCTTCCATTTAAGCTTACAAGCTGGAATAAGCCACTTCGGTGAGGTACAAAGACCAAGGGGTAGGCAGGTGGTCCTGCATAGATCATGGGTAACGAAACACAGTAAACCCCATTCAAATATATTTATTTCTCTGCTTCTTCATATGTGTATGTTTACGTTCATCTGTGCGTACATGTGTATGTTTATTTGGTGTATGTTTGTGTAAGTCACACCCTTATAAAGGGAACGGCCTGTAGTATACTGTATACCTGTCTGTATATTTGTGTTCCTCTGTGTGTATGTGTGTGTGTGGATGTCTATTGATGAATGTATGTTTGTTTTTGCTAGTGCGTGCTTGTCGGAAGGATACATACATACATGTCTGAAAGCAGTTATATATCAAGCAATAGCTTATGTCTGAACGCAATGGTATTTGCATTACATTACCTTCTGACTCACTGTCGCTACGCATCGACCTCCTCCGATAGATCCCGTTGAAGGAAAGACGTTAGAAGGTCTTCAGAGGCTTTCGGTGAGGTTGCTAAAGTGTGTACCCGTTCGCTTCATCCTCCTTAGCATGTCGAAGGCGTCTAGACGAGATTGAGTGGATTGGGAGCTGTCCTTACCAGCTCTCGTTCCTGTCAAGAGAAGACAATTTACAGGCGAGACAAGCTGGTGAGATCCGAAGCTTAGGACTCGGACAAAGTGATTGCAGTCTTGGTGTCGACCTAATGACACTCCCTTCCCTCTGAGGCAGTGATTCCTAATCCGTTTGCTTGAAGACCACTTACTTATGCAATACTGTTCTTTAGCTTCCAGGGTGCCCTTTCCAATTCTAAATAAAATCGCCTGGCATCCACTAAATACTTCTGATTATTTTTTATTGAGGGACATTCTTGGAAGATGTAGAAGACCTCCAGGGACCCCAGTACTCCAGTTGGAAAACAATTGTCTTCTGGGGTGAATTCTTTTGCAAGAGAGACGTAGCTTCTGCTGTATGGGGAAGATCGATTCTTGGAAACGTTGAAAATGGGATTACCCACAAATATAGAAGCGCTAGTAAACTACGATTAAGTCTCATATCCTATGATCCTGGAAACAGCTCACTATCGAAGCACGGTATAGAATGAAATAGAATGAAAAGGAAGAGGGAGGTAAATAGAAAGCAAACAGGGAACAGATAGATAGATAGATAGATAGATAGATAGATAGATAGATACACAGAGAGAGATTAAACAGTAAACAGCCAATTAGTCAGACAGACAAACAGACAGACAGACAGACAAAGACAGGCAGACAAACAGAGACAAGACAGCTAGACAGGCAGACAGACAGACAGGCAGACAACCAACCAGACAGACAGGAAAACAAATAAGTAGACAGCCAGACAGACAAACAGACAGGAAGACAGAAAACAGACAGACAGACAGACAGAAAAGCAGACAGATAGACAGACCTAAAATGACAGACAGAAAACCGACAGACAGGCAAACAGGCAGATAGACAGAAAAGCAGACAGACAAACCCAGATAGACAGACCCAAACTGACAGACAGATAGACAGATAGACAGATGAAATGGCAAATCCTTCCCCTTGTTGAACACAAGCAGTGTCATCGTCTACGTCAACATGGAGTCAATACGACCACCACGAGGCACACTATTTGTTCTGTCAAACGAAAGCATCCTTGGCCGTCTCTCTCCGAAGCATCTTGGCACCTTGTCAGTCACCACCACATTCCCCATTAACCCCTTTTATCTCCTTTTTATGACTTTAACTGCCTCCACGCAATTCTGTTCGCTAAAGGAAAACGCACAAGGAAAGCGCTAAATACATCTTCAGCTTGCTTTTGATTAATCACTTTGCTAGGTTTTACTTTCGTGTTTATTCTGGCTGCCGCTGTTGTGTTGTGCTTTTTTTATTTGAGTGTTTCTTTCAAATGCTGTTCTCGTCTACTTATGTCTTATTCTCATCTCCCATCTCCCTCCTTACCTCCCTACCTTGATTTCGATTCTATATATATATATATATATATATATATATATATATATATATATATATATATATATATATATACATATATATTAGAACTATCATAGGTGAAATATGGTTCTCGTTGTCTAACTAAAAGCAAAATAGTATACGCATAAAAGTCTAGAGACGTATTACTTTTGAGACAGTGTTTAAAACATTGTAATAGAAACGAAGCATATAACTTGATGTCTCCACAAGCCAAACGACATACTTGCTAATGAGGCATACTGAATATCGACCTTTGCATTGCCACGGTTGACATTTATATATTTTCAAATACATTTTACTGATTCTAAAAACCCAAAATATTTACCAATCATAATGTAGTACGACGTATATGACCATTGGAATACACGTCAGCTATTAGTCACATACATACATACATATGTTCATACATTTTTGCAAATAAATCACTTGAACATGTGATCAGAAATATGCTGGTAACCACTTAAGAAAAAGAAACACAGAAATCCCAAGCGCTTTCGTGTAATTCACATCTTCAGGGGAGAATACGAAGATGTGAATTACACGAAAGCGCTTGGGATTTCTGTGTTTCTTTTTCTTAAGTGGTTACCAGCATGTACATACACACATATATCTATAAATACATACATACATATATATATATATATATATATATACATCAAATAATTCTGACAGTTGTCCCCGGACTTGCGCGGAGGCAAAGCCGTCGCTCTACCGACTAAGTTAACATCGGGGTTAATCTAACTCCCGCAGGATTTGAGTCGACTGCTAACTACCGTCCTAACCTCGGTTTTACGGAGAACCACGCCCACTTGTAGCTAATGGTTAAGTTGATACATATCCTTGATAGACTTTCGTCGTTGTAATATCTGAATAGAAACGCCAATGACGACAATGTCAATCAAATAATTCCGACAGTTGTCCCCGGACTCGAACCGAGACTTGCATATGCTATCACATTTAATGTACAGCGTGCACACGCATGCACACACGCCTTCAGACTAAATCTCGATATATTCCTTAATGTCTCGGATTCTCCCATGGGACCATCTATAGTCCCTTCAGATCTCAAGCAAGGGACATTCCTTTTGTTTCTAGTGACCCGAGGGCTCGGCTTCCAAGACACCTGCACCTCACAACTTCAGGGTACAAAAGGCGCGGTGCCTGTGATCGTCGCTCAATCCGACGCGACGAACCTTTCTTATATTATACCCAATGTGTATATGGCAACAGCCTACTTGTATATGTGTAAATATTTAGTCTAGCAGCCCCCCGAGTCTCCCTCGGAGGTTGCATTGTATATGTAGATCAGAGAGCAGTCTAGAACGTTAAATTAAAGACAACTCCCAGACTTTAATTCACCAATGTAGAAGTAAAAAACAACTCTACATTCTGGTGGCCCAACGTGGAATACGGAACAACTCTACCATTCCTCCGAAGCAACATCTCTACGACAGCGGCTCCGGTTGAACATTGCCATCTCCCAACGCTACCAATCTTCGCCGAAATCCAGCATCGCCACGAGGCACAGACCCTTCACCCCTGCATCGCCAAGCATCATTACGAAGCAATCCCTCTTAGCGGCTTTGCCTACTACGAAGCGAAGAGTCCTACTTATACACTGTGCATCCTCCAGCATCTGCAACAAGGAAACCCCCCTCCGATGCATTCCTCCAGTGTCTAAGACGAGGAAATCCCCCTCCGAGGTATTCTCCAGCATCCACAACGCCCGCCGCCTCCACCACGTCAACACGAAGACGTTGGACGACTTCCTACTTCATCGCACGAGTTGGACGACCTCCCTTCTCCAACATCGAATAGCGCTTCGCACGTCGCTGCACAATCAGCCAACGCCCCTTGTCCAGCATCTTCTCCATCTTCATTTCTCTTATTTTATCATATTATATATGCTCACTTTTGTTTCACATATATATACTTTTAACTCACCAAACCAATACACTACTAATTATTCCCCATGTTTCCAGCAGTGCATCTTTTCATCGATTCGCCCACTGCACCTTCACTGTGGACCCCCCCCCCCTACATCATCTTAGGTATGTAGATATTTTTCCGTTCTCATTATCACCTGGGAGCAAAATACTCTCTGATTTCTTTTTTCTCTCTGCTAGTAAATGAACGTGTCCAAAGCCCTCTCTGACTCGACATACCGACCCTACACAAGAAGTCGCTCTACGCTCAATCTAAATACACCAAAGATGTCCCCTCCTTCTACTAGCAACTCTTCAGAACGTTCACCTCCTACTCAAAACGTCATGACAACACAAAACCTTATCACCGTAGTCAAGGATGAGATATCATTACCTCTCTTCAACTTCAAAAACATTCCTGTACACAATTTCCTCTCTGAGGTTGAATCAGAGATAACACGAAGAAACGTCACAGACGACAAGGGCAAAATAAGCATCTTAACATCCAGAATAGATAAGAATAACACATTAGCTGGTGACGTCATTCAGTCTGATTTATTTGAGGAAACCGACAACTATCATGAATCCGTAGAACACTTTAGAAAGTCTTTTACTGTATTCGAGCCACTTAGAGTACCTTCCCCCTCTATATTCTTTGGGAAAAAATTACAATCATGGTCCACACAGCACAAGAAAAAAGTGTCAAAATAGCTTCAAATTTTAAAAGTGAACTCAGAGAAAGCCTAAAAAACTCAGACTGGGTCTCAGACAACAAAATATCATTGGAACAATCATGGAATATTTTCAACTACGCTCCCAATTACATTCAGACACACTCCAAAAATCTAGCACAATTACATTTACACCAGGTATCACACCAGGCGAATTCTCCAGGAATTTTGCTGACACGGACAAAGCTATCACTCAGATACAGAGGCAATCAGTACCTAAATCACACGGTCCTCCTCACATACGAGTAACACGAGATCAAGACATATATCTTGCACTCGATTTTGCTCACGCCAACGCTCTCCTTCAAGAACACAAATGTTCTGTACATACTGCCACAAACCAGG
>NC_134781.1:11796381-11798881 GCF_046742065.1 Oratosquilla oratoria | reverse complement strand
GAGAAAAAGAGACACAGCGATGGAAACAGACAGAAAAAAAGACAAAAACAGATATAGAGAAAAAGAGAGATAGAGAGAAAGAGAGAAACAGATATAGAAACAGAGATTGGTATAGAGAAAAAGAGACAGAGAGAGAAAAAGACAGAGACAGGTACAAAATGAGAAAGAAAGTAAAAGAAAAAGTAAGAGAAAAACAAAGTGAGCGAAAAGTGAAAGTGAGAGAGAAAATGAGAAAGTTAAAAGTGAAAGATAGATAGTGAGAGGGAAAATGAGAAAGTGTGAGAGAAAATGTGTGAGAGAGAAATTGTGAAAGTATGAGAAAGTGTGAGAGAAAGTGAGAGAGAGAGAGAGAGAGAGAGAGAGAGAGAGAGAGAGAGAGAGAGAGAGAGAGAGAGAGAGAGAAGAGAGAGAGAGAGAGAGGGGAGGGGGAAAGATAGAGAGAGAGAGGGGGGGGGATGAGAGAGAGAGAGGGGACTGAGAGAGAGGAAGTGAGAGAGAGAGAGAGAGAGAGAGAGAGAGAGAGAGAGAGAGAGAGAGAGAGAGAGAGAGAGAGAGAGAGAGAGAGAGAGAGAGAGAGAGAGAGAGGAAGTGAGAGAGAGAGAGAGAGAGAGAGAGAGAGAGTGGGGGGGGTAAATGAATGAAGGACGAAAAGTTGAGGCAGCTTAAGCCAGTGAGCAATGCAGAAGCAAGCCAGAGACGGGCCTCACCTGTTTCTTGAGAGACGAGAGGCAGAAGGTGCACACAGGTCTTCGTTCCCCAGAGCTCGTGAAACCGAACTGACTGTGCCGTAGACAAGGCTGCTCCACAGGACCTGTTGACAGGAAGAAGCAAAGGGTGTACACATTATGTGAAACCATGAACAAATCTATAAATTTCTTGCTGGACTTTGCCCTGGACGGAAGAAAAGAATATCTCGACAGACATCTTAAGAAGTATTTTGTCATTTTTGTTTGTCATTTATGTACTACCCGTTTGTTTATCTATTTATTCGTCTATATATTCATTTGTTTATTTAAATATTTTCTCATGCATTCACTTGTTTATCTACTTGTTTGTTTATTCACTTATTTATTTATTTATCTACAAAGGAGGACAAAGGAGGAGCATGCCGACAGGAGACCTTTTGGTCCATAACAAGGGCGGATGAGAAAAATCATAATAATGATCAATAAATGAATTAATAAATAAATAAAAATTATAATAGTATAAATAATGACAATTAAAAATAAACAAATAAATGCATAGGTATAGTTAAATGATATACAAATATGATAGATTAACGTATAAACAATAAGAAATGGAAACCAATCAAATAATAATAAACAAACAGACAAATAATAACAAAGAAGCAAGTAATGCAAAATAAATGACAGGCATTACAGCATCTTGCTTTGGTGTTTATCTAAACAAATCTTAAAGCTTCGAACTGAACTATATTGCAGTGCCTCTGTAGTAACTTTATTCCATTCATTAACTACACGGTTGGCGAAGTTGTTTCTACCCACTTCCAAATTAAATTTATTCCCTGTCAGTTTGAGACCATTACTTCTTGTCGGATTCTCATTCAGTGTGAAAATTTTGTCACTTTTGATGTTGTCAATTCCTTTTAGAATCTTAAAAATCTGTATCAAGTCACCTCTGAGTCTACGCTTTTTTAGGTTCATATATTTTTGTCGATTTTCGTATGATTTATTTTTGATATTTAGAACCAGTTTTGTACGTCGCCATTATACTTTTCCCGATTTGTCAGTCTTTAATGAGATTCGGTGACACTACGGAAACAGCATATTCTATTTAATTGTTTATTCACTTATTGATTGACTGATTGATCGATTGACATTTAATTATTTATTTATCCCTATATCTATTTATCTGCTCGTTCATTCATTCATTCATTCTGCCAGTGACGCAATAAGAAGCATACTGGTTTTGTATTTGCTTAGTTGATGGTTCGAATCCTACTCTACGATGCCCTAACAGCCCAAGCGCATCGGAATCCAAAAACCAGATCTCATTTTCATCTAGGAAGATATGATGTAGTAGCACATTTGTAAAATGAGATTTATTGAGCCACTGTCAGAGAATGGTATAAGAAAGACAGAAGATCTGTATATTTCGACCACTAACTGTGGTCCTCTTCAGCAGGTTGATACATAGTGTAGAGTGCGCGAGTGAATTCTCCGACAGTGGGTTTAATAAGTCTTAAAAAAAAAAAAGAAAAAAAAAACGAGGTTAACTTCTTACGCCGTAAAATAACTATGTCAGACTATTTTGTTTTCTCAACAATTGACATAGAATGTCATTTGATATACTGGAGGAAAATAATTTTCTTTCATCATACCAGATTCCTTCTCGAAAGCTGTGAATCTGTTCCAACAATCAGAGGAAAAATAGCCCAGCGTGATAACGCCTTTAGCGGGACTGGGCTCAAGAGTGTCTGTCATTAGTCCTCACCTGCTACCAACTGCGTGCCCAGATGAGAGATGTACGAGGAGGCCAG
>NC_134781.1:11783881-11791381 GCF_046742065.1 Oratosquilla oratoria | reverse complement strand
AAGGACGAAGCTTCAGTGAATAAAACTCCAATTGTTCTCTGTGTTTAGCTCACCGCCCTTCTACAGATAGATATACCGTTACAAAACGGACTATTTAATTCTACTCGTGATTTTTTTTTTTTTTTTTTATATAGGTACTGGTATTCCACAATGTCTGAATATTTATTTTCATATATGATTTATTCTTCATTATTTTTAGAAAGGCTCCAATCTAAGAATATAGAAGTACCATTATCGCCCATTGGAAGCCGCAAGCTTATATATATATATATATATATATATATATATATATATATATATATATATATATATATATATATATGTATATATATATATATATATATATGTACATGCACACACACACACACACAAACACACACATATACATATGTATATATATATCTATATATATATATGTATATATATGCATATATATGTATATATATATATATATGCAGAGTCCACTAGGAAAAGGAAAAACACACGGAGTCCGAGCGCTTTCGTGATATATTCACATTATCAAGGAGTACAGAAAAATGAGAAAAAAAATGGAGATACAGATTATAAATAGGACAAGAGAGACATTTACCCTCCTCTCCGAAGCCTGAAAGCTCAGGTTGGGTCACTCGGCGAGGTCATGGAAACAGATCATTATTACATTAATTTTTAAAATATGTACTATTTATATTACTGACAATATATGGATCTAATTTATATACTCCTAAACTATTATTAATGAGTTGGTCATAATTGCATTTGATAATTCCTGACTCTATGATATTTCTTTGTTATATTCTTACATTGTATAATTTTTGAAGCATTTTTCCAGTCAATAGGATGGTCAAATTCACAAACATGTTTAAAAAGTGCACTAGATTCTTGGCCCTTTTTTATGCTGTTTTTATGCTGTTTAATCCTAACCTCTAATTCTTTTCCTGTTTGACCTACATAATATTTGTCAAATTTACTACAAGGTATCTTATATACACAGCCTGTAGAATTGTCAGGGGAATTCTTTATGAGAAGATTTTTTAGAGTTGTGTTGTTCTTGAAGGCTACATTTACATTGAAATTTTTAAGTATATTGGGAATCTCTATAAGATTTTCATTAAAAGGAAGTACAAGTAAATTCTTTTTCTCAAACTTTTGTTTTGGTTCGCCTTTATAGAATGTCCTTTTTGCTTTTTTAAAACATTTGTCCAAAAAGAATTTGGGATATCTCAACTGTGTTCCGATGTCATAAATTTTGTTCATTTCGTCATCCACAAATTCTGGGCTGCAGATGCGCAGGCCACGAAGGAACATGGAAGAAAATGCTGACTGTTTAATTCTATAATGGTGGGCTGAATAGTAATGTATATACGCGTTGACATTGGTTGGTTTTCGGTGAATACTATATTTAAATTTCTTATTGCATCTGTGAATGTTACAATCTAAGAAAGAAATGCATGAATCTTTCTCAATTTCTATAGTGAATTTTATAGAAGGAACCAATTGATTTAATTTAGTTACAAAGGTATCAGCATTTTCATTGTTAGGCCAAATACAGAGAATGTCCTCGACATACCGAAACCATTTGACCTTCTTGGGAAGTATGTTTGCTAAAAGAATACTATACCTGATAATTGGAAAACCTTATTACTTGACAATATCTACAACAAACTAAGAATTGAAAGTTCAAAACTGAAACTAAGTTAAACAAAAAATTTAAAAGCTTGATTGATAACAGTGATTAGAACATGCATGCCAACCCAGACTTTGTGATTAATCTATCCAATAAAGTTCTAAGCGGTAATGAAAAGGCCGCACTAGGTTATGGTTTGAAGTTCGCAACAACAAAACAAGGAATAGAAAGTATAGAAATCACTAAATCTTTTTGTAATTTAGATAAATTTGGTGATCTAACAGTAGAAGACTTAAATATTTGCAAAGGAATAATATATGGTGCAATGGCAAAAAATAGCAATGCTAATTGTCCTTTAAGATTCGAAAATACTTTTAAAGAACTCAAAAAAGACCAAGACATTCATATCACTAAAGCAGACAAATCGAATACTTTAATCATAATGAACAAAACTGATTATCTAGAAAAAATGAAAGAAATTCTCATGGACACCGAGACATATTGTGAGCTTAATAAAAATCCGTTGGACTTGGTGAACAGCTCTTTTAATAAGAAAATTAAGAGTATATTTAAGAAAGACGACAATTTGATTAAGAAATTTATGTCCATTTCACCAAATTTACCTTATATGTATGGATTAATCAAAGTACACAAAGAAAACAACCCTGTTAGACCAATTATAAGTTCAATAGGATCAGCAGCATACAAACTGTCCAAATGGCTGGTGACTCTATTGAACCCAATTGTAGGAAAAATATCCAAAGCTAATGTCAAAAACAATATTGATCTTATTGATAAATTGAATAGACTTGAGATAGATTATGATTTTAAAATGATCAACTATGATGCTACTTCGTTATTCACCCGCGTTCCAATTGATGACCTGCTTGAATTTTTAACGGAAGAAATACCACAACACAATCTTTCTTATGATACTAAAACCATTATTGACCTTATTGAGATATGTATCAAAGACTGTAGATTTGAGTTTAATGGAAAATTTTATAAACAAAAATTTGGGATGGCGATGGGAAATCCCCTATCAGCCGTTCTGAGCAACATCTACATGGAATTTTTTTAGACCAAGCTTTTAGCAAACATACTTCCCAAGAAGGTCAAATGGTTTCGGTATGTCGACGACATTCTCTGTATTTGGCCTAACAATGAAAATGTTGATACCTTTGTAACTAAATTAAATCAATTGGTTCCTTCTATAAAATTCACTATAGAAATTGAGAAAGATTCATGCATTTCTTTCTTAGATTGTAACATTCACAGATGCAATAAGAAATTTAAATATAGTATTCACCGAAAACCAACCAATGTCAACGCGTATATACATTACTATTCAGCCCACCATAATAGAATTAAACAGTCAGCATTTTCTTCCATGTTCCTTCGTGGCCTGCGCATCTGCAGCCCAGAATTTGTGGATGACGAAATGAACAAAATTTATGACATCGGAACACAGTTGAGATATCCCAAATTCTTTTTGGACAAATGTTTTAAAAAAGCAAAAAGGACATTCTATAAAGGCGAACCAAAACAAAAGTTTGAGAAAAAGAATTTACTTGTACTTCCTTTTAATGAAAATCTTATAGAGATTCCCAATATACTTAAAAATTTCAATGTAAATGTAGCCTTCAAGAACAACACAACTCTAAAAAATCTTCTCATAAAGAATTCCCCTGACAATTCTACAGGCTGTGTATATAAAATACCTTGTAGTAAATGTGACAAATATTATGTAGGTCAAACAGGAAAAGAATTAGAGGTTAGGATTAAACAGCATAAAAACAGCATAAAAAAGGGCCAAGAATCTAGTGCACTTTTTGAACATGTTTGTGAATTTGACCATCCTATTGACTGGAAAAATGCTTCAAAAATTATACAATGTAAGAATATAACAAAGAAATATCATAGAGTCAGGAATTATCAAATGCAATTATGACCAACTCATTAATAATAGTTTAGGATTATATAAATTAGATCCATATATTGTCAGTAATATAAATAGTACATATTTTAAAAATTAATGTAATAATGATCTGTTTCCATGACCTCGCCGAGTGACCCAACCTGAGCTTTCAGGCTTCGGAGAGGAGGGTAAATGTCTCTCTTGTCCTATTTATACTCTGTATCTCCATTTTTTCCCCTCATTTTTCTGTACTCCTTGATTTATGTGAATATATCACGAAAGCGCTCGGACTCCGTGTGTTTTCCTTTTCCTAGTGGACATTTCATATTTGTTATTCACGTGTGAAATTTGTGCATATATATATATATATATAATGCAAAACCACACGGTACGACGACGTTCCCATAAACAACTAAATAAATTCGCCTGGTTTAAGTGAAAAGAGCATCAATGATATCGGTGAGGTCTGTTGGATGTGCCGGAAGACTCTGAGTGCCTCTTTGAGGGCTTCCTTCTTCGGCAAAGAACTTGAAGCCGCTTCTCGAAAAAATGGTCCCTCACCTGCTGGGAAGGAAGAGATACAGAGAGGAATCAATGTTGTGCTGAACTGACCTGAGTTATAACAAACTTAAAAAAAAATATCTTAGAACAATGTTTTTGAACATTATGCATCAATTTATATTCTTAACATAAGAAATCAAAGGATAGTATGAATTACCAGCAAAGAACATGCATTCTCCTCCCTCATTTTTCTTTTTACTTTATTTAAAGATTAATATTTTAAAACTTTTGGGTATTTCCTTTAGAAAATATGAATTTTTGAATTACATTTTAAAAGGAGCTTAAAGAGAAGGAAATTAAAATATTGGAAAGACAGAAGAGACAACTGCTGTAGACTTGATCATTTGCCTAGAGGAACCTCATTTCTGTTTCAAAGATATGACCTAATTTCTTATAGATCAGGTCAGAGAAAATATGCGTGGAAGTCCCATCTTTGCCCTGGGTGTTTTGACAGCTAAAAGTACGTTTTGCTCGATGCAATCATCTCTCAACGATGATCGTTCAAGGTTCAGTGATGATCGTCTAACGATTGTCTAAAGCACTAATTCTTTGTTTTTGAATTGGGCTGTTTTGATTCCAGCACCAGAGTACGAGGCTGATTATTTTAACCGAAGTTACCATCGCATTAACCCGAATATGATGCCAGAAGGTAGGGTGTGCGTCATCCACCATTATCTGTGTTAAACTAATAACCATACTGAACCAAACGTAGCTTAGATTTAAAACCGAGTTTACCTTAACTGAAATGAAACAGAAACAAACGCTCCTCAGCGGTAACACGTAAATTCTATCATTCAACAACCCCTCTCCTATGTTTCAGTACCAACTAAGAGTTGTCTAGATGTTTTTCTAAGATAGTAATTAACATTAACCTGATATGATCAGTATCATTCCACTTTAATGTCATCAATACACACTACAGAAAATTAATACATTCTATACTTTTTGGGCATTTGCAAGTCGTTTATATATTGTGTGCCTACATAATCACGTTTCTTTAATGTATTCTCAGGATTAAAGTAAATAAATAAATAAATAGAATAATAAATGGACAATTACATAAGTGAATAAATAAACAGATAAACAAAAACGAATGAATAAAGATATATATATATATATATATATATATATATATATATATATATATATATATATATATGTATACGTATATATATATATATATATGTATATATATATATATGTATATGTATATATATATAAATCCCTTGTTCAATAGCTCATCGAGACATGTGAGAAATAATCCCACCAATGGTGGAATTATGTCCGTCCCTCTCGCATCGCCTATAGCCCCGAACCCCCTTACTCCTCCCCCTCCCTCTCCCCCTCCCCCTCTCCATAGGCGATCAAGTCGGGTCAGATCATCTAGGTCATCAAGCTACTCTCCACTGTAAGTCTTTCCATACATATGGAAAGACGTCGCACTGTTCAGTCCGAAAAATGTAATTGTTCTGTGTAATTGTGTTGTGATAAATGTAATTATTTTGATAATGACTCTTTGAAGTCGAAACGTCATTTGTTATTAAAATGGAAAACTTTGGACAATTGATTTTCGATCACCCTCCCAAAGTCAGAACTATAGTGAGAAGCATTGAAAATATTAGGAAGAAGATAAATAATTGTGACAATGCTGTGGTGTTTAACTCAGTGTATATATATATATATATATATATATATATATATATATATATATATATATATATATGATTCAGCAAATGAACATATAAATAAATAGATACATAAATAGAAATAAATATATAAGTCTATAGACAAATAAGAATAGATAAATTAATAAGTATATAAATAAACACATAGAAATAGAAATATTGAGAAAACACTCATGAATAATGATGAATTGGATTGTACCTTGAGCACCAGCTAACTCGTTAGAATGACATGTCGATAACAGGTGTAGCTTAACGCTCAATAGAATAAAGAAACAAAAAATTTAATTGCGTCCAGACATAGTCTGTCAGGGACTATCTGGGACTTGTCAGGGACATTCACCCCTTCCTACCCCGAGAATTAATCAAATCGTTAAGTGTTAGCCATAACAGAATGTCTATCACATGTCCTAATGATGATCGAAAAACCCAATGATTTCCTAGATCGGCAACACTTGACGCACGTATATATATATGTATATATATATATACATGTACATATATATATATATATATATATGGATATGTATATATATATAATATATATATATATGTATATGTATATATATATGTATATGTATATATATATGTATATATATATATATATATATATATATATATGTATGCTAATAGATTACAAAAACAGGTGATTCACAAAATGAGTAATAAAACCACTTGGAAAATGAAATGAAAGGTGACCGAACGTTTTCGTCTAATTAGGACATTTTCAAAGGTACAGAGTAAGGAAACAGTGACAATACATGTACAAAAGAAGCACACTATGGGGGAATAAGGACAGGTCCATTGTGACCTCACTCTCTCAGCACTGCCGGACGTTTGAGCCGGCTACTGTCAACAATTTTGTATGTTATAAAGTTATCTAATTTATACATTCCCATGCTCATATTCATGTTGTTCTCAAATGAAGCTTTTATATAACATGATTCTATGATGTTCCTCTCCCTAATGTCCTTACTTAAGACAATTTTCTTTGTGTTATCCCAATCAATACAATGATTAAAATCCCTTAAATGCAAAAACAACCCACTTGAAACTTGCCCTATTCTGATGTTATATTTATGTTGGTTTATTCTCAATTTTAAATCCTTGCCTGTTTGTCCAATATAATTAAAGTTACAATTTTTGCAAGGGATACTATAAACACAGCCTTCATTACAAGCAGGTGAATTTTTAATCAACCTTGTTTTTAACAGTGTTTTTTTTTTTTTTTTTTTTTTTTTTAAGACAACTTGGACACCAAATTTATTAAAAGTACGAGTTAAACTAACAAAATTTTGATCCAAAGGGAGGTTTAAATTTTCTTAAAACTGAATTACTGATTATGAGTAAGACTATAAAATGATTTCTTTGCTGTGTTTTGAGCTACGTCAATTAAGTGTTTTGGATATTTCAATTTATTACCAATGTCATAAATGGTTTCAATTTCTTGGTCTAAAGATTCTGGTCAACAAACTCTAAAGGCCCTTAGAGACATTGAAGTGAATACTGATACTTTAGTCATTATTATTTATGACATTGGGGATAATTTGAAATATCCAAAACACTTAATTGACGTAGCTCAAAACACAGCAAAGAAATATTTTTATAGTCTTATCAGCAATTCAGTTTTAGGAATATTTCAACCCTCCCTTTTCATCAATATATATATATATATATATATTATATATATATATATATATATATATATATATATA
>NC_134781.1:11773881-11776381 GCF_046742065.1 Oratosquilla oratoria | reverse complement strand
GTTTCTGCCAAATCAACCTTAGTACATGCCTCTCTCTCTCTCTCTCTCTCTCTCTCTCTCTCTCTCTCTCTCTCTCTCTCTCTCTCTCTCTCTCTCTCTCTCTCTCTCTCTCTCTCTCTCTCTCTCTCTCTCTCTCTCTCTCTCTCTCTCTCTCTCTCTCTCTCTCTCTCTCTCTCTCTCTCTCTCTCTCTCTCTCTCTCTCTCTCTCTCTCTCTCTCTCTCTCTCTCTCTCTCTCTCTCTTATTTCCCATCTATATGATATCTAATTCTTTTCTGTATGTAGTAAATGAAGTTGTATAGTACAATGAGCATCACTTTTTAAGGATTAAAAGAACGATTACCTATACCTTATCCCACCTGTCTCGCCGGTGACAACTCGACGTGGCAACACGGGGAAAAGCGCTGTTGCCACGTGTCATAGAATCTACTCAGATTGTTGTTGTAAACCTAAAAAGTGATACTTATTGTACTATACAGGTTCCTTTACTATATACAAAATAAATACTGCATACATAGGAAATAAGAGAGAGGGGCATTACTAAGGTTGATTTGGCAGTATGGCTAGTAAATCACGACGTCTGTCACACTCTGAAAGGACATCTCTCTCTCTCTCTCTCTCTCTCTCTCTCTCTCTCTCTCTCTCTCTCTCTCTCTCTCTCTCTCTCTCTCTCTCTCTCTCTCTCTCTCTCTCTCTCTCTCTCTCTCTCTCTCTCTCTCTCTCCCTCTCTCCCTCTCTCTTTCTCTCTCGTATTCTTATTCATCCATAAAAATTCAAGAAGAGAAATCTATTCTATTTCTCTTTTTATTGGATATTATTTGTAGAACATTTATACTTTGTAGATCTGAATGTTTCTATCAATATAGTATGGGGCCCTAGCCAACTTAGTTATCCTCGTTTCATGGGATGAAGAAATAGTTATAACGTTCGAGAAATTAAGCGGTTCTTCTTCATCTTGTGTGATTCTCTCGCTACCTATTCCCTCTGCTTGTTGTGCTCACCAATTTATGCCAGAAACACTCTTTACATGAACGGTCGCAAAATTTCTATCTTAGTAATAAAGAATTGGAAAAAAGGGTATTGTAATGCCTTAGAAGGGGTGGTCAAGCTGAGGAGGAAAGGAATGATTATGAGAGAAAGATATAGATAGATAGAGTAAATAGAGAGATAAAGAGAAAAAGTAGAAAGAATATATATATATATATATATATATATATATATATATATATATAATATATATATGTGTGTGTGTGTGTGTGTGTGTGTGTGTGTGTGTGTGTGTATGTATATCTATATGTATTCTCATATATATATACATATTTATATATATATTATATATATATATATATATATATATATATATATATATATATATGTATGTATATATATATATTACTTCTCTGGCGCCACAGGCCCATTCAGGCCCCTGGCCGATACAAGATGCCTCCAGACTCTCTGATCTGCTGCTAACATCTCTATAAACAGAATATATATATATATATATATATATATATATATATATATATATATATATATACATACAATGTATGTGTGTGTGTGTGTGTGTGTGTGTGTGTGTGTGTGTGTGTGTGTGTGTGTGTGTGTGTGGGGTGTGTGTGTGTGTGTGTGTGTGTGTGTGGGTGGTGTGTTTGTGCGTGTGGTGTGTATGTATGTATATGTATATATATATTTATATACATAAATATATGTATATATATATATATATATATATATATATATATATATAGATATGAGAGAGAGAAAGAGAGAGAAAATGAGAGAGAGAGGCCGGAGAAGAGAGAGATAGATGACAAGGAGAGAGAGAGAGAGAGAGAGAGAGAGAGAGAGAGAGAGAGAGAGACTCTCTCCTGGGGAGGAGGAGGAGGAGGAAGGGTGTGGGAAGTAGGAGGTTCGTGTGGCACTTAGACGAGTGCTGTTGCCGCTGCGATAGGAATCCGTATCGCCTTTCAACCAGTGCCACCTGCTTCTCTCTACTGTCGCCGTCATCTCTCCCACTCCCCGTCTCCGACAGCGCCACCGTCTCTGTCGTGGCCGCCTCATGCTCTTTATCGTCCTACACCTACAAGGAACGCGGATAGGCCCGTTTGAATTTCAACGGTTTTAACGATCTTTTCTTGATCAACCCGATACGGAGTTAGTGTGTCTTTGTTTAATCAAATCCTAAAAGTTTTAACTTTTGTTTATACAAAATTTAAGTGTTTAGGCTTTTTCCTGTTTGGGAAAGTGCTGGTATTTTTAAAGAGCTTTTGCTTATGCAAATTTTTGCGGTTTTAATGACCATTTAATCAACTCAGTACGGTGTTAGCGTATCCTTGTCTAATCTAATCCTAATGATTTGTTTTCTATACATAATCTTCAACATTTTAAACATGTTCCTGTTTAATAAGATCATGATACATTTGAAATTTATTCATCTATGTAAATTTCAACCGGTTTAACATTTTTGTATTTAGTTTGTAATTATTATATTTTTCTTACAAA
>NC_134781.1:11763881-11766381 GCF_046742065.1 Oratosquilla oratoria | reverse complement strand
CACCACCACCACCACTACTACTACTACTACTACTACTACTACTACTACTACTACTACTACTACTACTACTACTACTACTACTACTACTACTACTACTACTACTGCTACTACTATTATTGCTACTGCTACCACTAATAATAATAATAATAATAATTAATAATAATAATAATAATAATAATAATAACAATAATAATAATAATAATAATAATAATAATAATAATAATAATAATAATAATAATAATAATAATAATAATAATTAATAATAATGATAATAATTATAATAATGATAATAATAGTAATAGTACTACTATTATTAATACTACTACTATTACTACTACTACTGCTACTACTATTACTACTACTACTACTACTACTAGTACTACTACTACTACTACTACTACTACTACTACTACTACTACTACTATTGCTACTGCTACCACTAATAATAACAATGATAATAATAATAATAATAATAATAATAATAATAATAATAATAATAATAATAATAATAATAATAATAATAATAATAATAATAATAATGATAATAATAGTAATAGTACTACTACTATTACTACTACTACTACTACTACTACTACTACTACTACTACTACTAATAATAATAATAATAATAATAATAATAATAATAATAATGATGATGATGATGATGATGATGATGATGATGATGATGATGATGATGATGATGATGATGATGATGATGATGATGATGATGATGATGATATGATGATAAGGATTATAATAATAATAATAGTAATAATAACAATAACAATTATAATAAAGCAAATGATTATTCAAACAAGTCAAATACCAACCTTAAAGGCATAAAGGATCACTAGATGGATGGTCGGAACAGAACACGGAATATATATATAGCGAGCACTCGAGGGAACTCCGACAAGTGCACCACAAACTACAAGTATCACATTTCTATGTTTACGGCCACCAAACAAAGGTCCCCCGTTCTGTCCTCCTTGGCGCTGCCAGTTCCTACTGGCACTTTAGATCACGTCCTCACTAGCACAGTGCCACTCAAAACTGTCACAGTATCCGACACTCGCCACAAGCATTGTAGCCGATCTCTTACGAACTGCGCTCGCGACTACAGTTGACGCTCGACTATGTCATGAGGGAAGCTGCCAGTGACATCTCCCTACTCAGTAGGACTCTCTTCCCCTCCCTTCCCCTCCCTTCCCCTTCCTCCTTTCCCCTCCCTCCTTTCCCCTCTTTCATATCCCTTCCTCTTTCTCTATTTCATGATTTTTTTTTGTCAATTCTTCTTTTTCTTAGAAGGACTCTTCCTATCTCTTTATCTATTTCTTATCTGACCTTCCCCTCCCTTCCCGACCTTTCCCCTCTCTTCTCCTATTTTCCCCCTCCCTTCCCCTCCTTTTTCCTCCCTCTCCCTCTCCCTTCCTTCTCTACTAATTCTCCTCCCTTTTCTCCAACTTCCACATATCAAAGTACTTTTATTTTCTCAACCAAAATTCTTCTCTTTTTTTTCCTTTCTCATAAATTTGTCTTCCTTCATTTTCTTTTTCTTCATTTTTCCGCTTCCTCCATCCTTTTCCTCATTCTTTTATCCTTTTGGTCAATAACTCTACCTCATAGCTCTCGTCCTTCATACTCCCCTCCACCATCATATCCGAGTCATCTACACACACACACACACACACACACACACACACACACACACACACACACACACACACACACACACACACACACACACACACGCACACACACACACATACGCACACACACTTACACACACACACACACACACACACACACACACACACACACACACACACACACACACACACACACACACACGCACACACGCACACACACACACACACGCATACACACACACACTTAATTTTCTCTGACCCCTCCCTCCTGTTTCTCTCTTTCTCTCTCTTTTCCCCTTCCTCTTCCCCTCCCCCTTTCTATTTATTTTATTTTCCAATATCTCCTGCCCTTTCCCTTTTTGCATGTCTCTATTCACTTATCCTTCCTATTCCTCATCCTTTCCCTCTTTCTTTTTTCATTTCCCTTGTAGCATTTTGTTTTCGTTTCCTCTTTTCCCTCTCCTTTATCCTGCTTCGTCCTCTCGTTCTCCCTCTCTTGTCCCCGTCCCTCTCCACTTGTCGTCATCGCTCCCCTCTCCCTCCCAGTGAACTTGTCCATGTACCTACCCCCGGATCCTCCCCTTTGTACTCCCCTTCCCTATCTCTGCTTTTTCCTCCTGCCCCTCTTCCACCTCCTCTTCCTTCCTCTTTCTCCTCCTCCTCCTACTCCCTCTCTTCCTCTTCCTCCAGCTCCTGTACTTACTCCTACTCTTCCTCCTCCTCCTCCTTCTCCTCCTCTTCCTCCTCTTCCTGGTCCTTTACTTCCTCTTAATCTTCCTCCGCCTCCTCTTCCTTCTCCTCCTGTTCCTGTACTTACTTTTACTCTTCCTCTTTATATTCCTATACTTCTT
>NC_134781.1:11743881-11753881 GCF_046742065.1 Oratosquilla oratoria | reverse complement strand
GGATGTCGTTGCTGATTTGTCTTTTTGATAGAACGTTTTGATCAAGTATTTGTACTCCGTGAAGAGTAGCAATATAGTCATGTATTTCATTCTTTTCTTTATGCAGGTGAGCTGTCATGTACAACTATCTTTATTTTTTTTTTTAATCAGACATCAATTCATCACAGCTTCCATGACCTTTGTTTATGTTCTGTGCCAAATGCACTTATGTTGAAACTCTGACAAATATTCACTACTTTACAGCTTTTGGAAAACGATCATAAAGCTTGCGGCCTTGTTACCGCGATGTGCTCCATAGTACTTCTTCTGCCAATGCCCATGGAGAATTTACGATTTTTCTCCCAATACCTTCATGATGTTTACAACCTTCTTGTCAAACTTTTCCTAACGTTCGCGTTCTGTGGCACTCACGTACTTAACGTTGGCGATTTGTCTCCAAACGTTTACATTCTTCAGTGAAGAAGAGAGCCATCATGCGTTCGAAGAGTCTGTACTGACGGTGGACTTGAACCGTTTTAGCTCCTCCTTGATGGCTCTGATTAGAGGAATAGCAGGATCGGATTCCCTTAGCCCTGTTTCAGGGTCAATGGGTTCTTCAGATGATGCACCCGCTGAGAAAAAGAAGAATATTTTCATATTTATGTATGTATGTATGTGTATATATATATATATATATATATATATATATAACACATAGGAACCCACAGTCGGAGAAAGAATAAACTTCGAATAGAGAATAATCCTATATTTCGGCTAACAACTGTAGCCCTCTTCAGGAAAGTACTTTCCTGAAGAGGGCTACAGTTGATAGCCGAAATATAGGAGTATTCTCTATTGGTAGTTTATTCTGTCTCCGACTGTGGGTTCCTATGTGTTATCTACAAATGTGCTACTACATTTCTATTTAGAAATATATATATATATATATATATATTTATATATATATATATATATATTTATATATATATATATATATATATATATATATATATATATATATATTTTTGTGTGTGTGTGTGTGTGTGTGTGTGTGTGTGTGTGTGTGTGTGTGTGTGTGTGTGTGTGTGTGTGTGTGTGTGTGTGTGTACATATATACATACTTATGTATATATCTATATATATATATATATATATATATATATACATATATATATATATTTACACAGCAATATTAACAACAATATCAAACAACACCGATAACATAACCAGTAAATAGAGTAATGTCCTCACCCAATCCCGCAGTTCCAAAGTTAGGTGTGGAGCCAGACCTTCGCCATGCAGGAGAACCCGGTGGCTGGTTGACGGGCGTCAAGCTCCGCCCACTCCCGGGTCGGGTCACATTGGCGCTGGCACTGTACGGGCGGGACCGGTGATCCCCCCAGGCGGACTTCGGAGGCGAGAACTCATCCAGAGGCGCTACCCCGAGGAGTGGGTTGCTGAGATCGAGAGGTGGTTGTTCTTGTAGCTGCTGCTGTTGCTGTTGTTGTTGTTGGTGTAGAGCTTCGGCAGCTGACCAGGGACGCACTCCTGGTGGGTACTGGTGGATGTGAGCGTGGTCTGGGTGGTCGGGGTCCAAGGGCGAAGCGTCTACGGTGTGGGATCTGTTGAGGAGGAGAAGTGTTGAAAAGTCTTGGATCAGGAGGCCCAGGTGAAAAGGCGCTCGGAAGGATCTAATAGAGACACTGGGAGTAGACTTTTTGTTTATCTACTTTATTTTTAGAGGACGACCGAGGATGAGGTGGATGGATGGGATGAATGGAGCTACGAGAAAGAGGGGAATGTCTGTTGAGTAAGGAAGGGATAAGGCAGGATATAGGAATGAGTGGAGAATGACTGTGTATAGACGATACTGTTATGCAAGGAAAGGAGGGTCGAGGGATGGTGGGGTAGGGGGTTCTTATGTGTGAATGATATTTTGACGCAGCCCGAAGGGATTTCTCCCCGTCTTCTCTTTTTCTGCATGAGAGGACGGAGATGTGGGCGTCGCCGATTAATAAGTGAAGCGGCCTTGCTGTGGATGTACTGTGATTTGCTACATTGCTTCTGGCCCAGGTCAGTGGGCGAGATACAGGGATAACCCGTCATTCATGAGGAGTTATGATGAGAGTGGGGAAAGGGTGGAGGATGGAAGTGGAATGGGTGGGAATAGGTTCATGCCTTTGAGTTGGCTACCTCCCTTATAAGGGGGAAAGAGCTATTGGTATATAGATAGAAGAGATAGATATTTTTTCTGACCTCTGTTTTGGGAAGAGCTGAGCGATTGGAAGATGAGGATGATGATAAAGGAGAAAAAGAGGAAGAAGAACAAGAAGAACAAGAGGATGAAGAAGAAGAAGAAGAAGAAGAAGAAGAAGAAGAAGAAGAAGAAGAAGAAGAAGAAGAAGAAGGAGAAGGAGGAGGAGGAGAAGATGAAAAACAGGAAGAAGAGGAGGAGGATGAAGAAGAAGAAGAAGAAGAAGAAGAAGAAGAAGAAGAAGAAGAAGAAGAAGAAGAAAAAGAAAAAGAAGAAGAAAAGAAGAAAAAGAAAAAGAAGAAGACGAAGAAGATGATGAAGAAGAAGAAGAAAAAGAAGAAGAAGAAGAAGAAGAAGAAGAAAATAAGTAGAGGAAGAAGAAGAAGAAGAAGATGAAGAAGAAGAAGAAGAAGAAAATAAGTAGAGGAAGAAGAAGAAGAAGAAGAAGAAGAAGAAGAAGAAGAAGAAAATAAGTAGAAGAAGAAGAAGAAAATGAGTAGAAGAAGAAAATATGTAGAAGAAGAAGAAGAAGAAGAAGAAGAAGAAGAAGAAGAAGAAGAAGAAGAGGAACAACAACAACAACAACAACAACAACAACAACAACAACAACAACAACAACAAAAACAACAATATCAAGTAGAAAATAAAGAAGAAGACGATAAAGAGGAATAAAAAACGAGAAAAAAATTAGCTAGTCTTTTACCCAATGATAACATGTATAGCTGCTAGAGTCAGTCAATGTACTGATACTATTGGAGGTAAAAATTAAACAAATAAATGAAAATGAATAAATAAATGAATAAATGAATAACAGAAATACTTTAAGTTCTGCATATTACGACCAATTGTTGTGGTTCTCTTCAACAAAAGAGGCTCCACATTTATGCATTGTACAGGACTTAAAGATTTTTTTCTTTAGTGGAGTTTTAGTTTAATATACGGACATGTTTCTGTGTAAGAATAGTCTATTTCATTCCTCTGAGGGGGCAGACCCGAACCCAAAAGTCATTCAGGTTAAGATTTCATCTTGAGTCTACTTCTCCAGCATCAAATTTGTAAGCGTAATCAAGTAGAAGGTGTTCACTCTATCATTGGACATAACAGACTCTACAGATTTGATTTTATCCAACACCAGGCGATGGAGATTCTTCGAGGATCTCACTATTGCGAAAGAAGGAAAGAAGTTGTCTCAGGACCTGAAGAGTGCAGCAGAGTGAGATCGATGTCCTCTTCTGCCGGGAGTTGGCGTTGCTAGGGGTGTCACCCTATCTCCAGGGCGCTGCCCGTGAAGGAGGGAGAAGGCGTCGTCCAAGAGGTCGTGGAACCTCTTCCGAAGCCTCCCGATGTTGTGGCCACTCCCCCCATCCGAGGTTCCCTGCTCCTCCTCCCCCGGTGTAGTCGCCCCCTTCTTCGTCGCTGCGTCTTCGATGCTTTGATGGGATGACGACCTTCGTTGTCTCTGTAAGAGGAGAGAGAAAGGTCACTCCAAGATACAGTAGTGGGGGTAATGTTGAGTACATTAAATACACATACATACATACACACAGTGTGAGACTTACTTTAGGAGTCATGGAAGACCTTCCTTCAGTCTCCAGCTTGGCCTCAACTTCGGCATCCTTCATCTGAGGCCGAACCTCCGCCTCGATCGTCAGGACCTCCTCCGGGCCATAATTCCTCGGAGGTATCGGCGGGACTATCAGGTCGTCGGCGCCGAGCAAGGGTGCTGCGGCACTCCGCTGAATACGCTCCACAGTGAGCCGCGGAGGCGGGAGGAACTTCGGCAGGGAGGTTCCTGGGATGAACGGGTCCTCCTTGAGCCCCCTAGGCGTGAGCTGCGCAGGAGGTGGAGGAAGATGAACTCGCGAGTGTTCGAAGAGTGGTGGCGACGTCATTTGGGCTGCTAGCTGATGAGGACCTTCGTAGTGGCCGCTGCCCGTTGGGGAAGAATACAAGGGTTCTTCTTCTCCCTCTATTGGAGACCTGGAAAGGTCCTCCACCCGCCTGGTTTTTCTTCGGGCACGACGTCGCCTCTCCTCGATCTCGTCTCCGGGAACGTCGACGGCTCTTTCGTGGTAGCCGGCGCGGGTCTTCCGGGGCGCTCCTCGGGGTCTTGTCCCTCTACGGCTCTTGGCTCCAGAGGTCTAGGGGAGTAAGAAAAGGTGTATGGAGAAGGAGTCTCAGATGGAGTTTGTTGTTCTGAGTATGCGTGCATAAACACACACACACACACACACACACACACACGCACACACACGACTTAGTTTGCCTTTATAATGGGGCTTCATTGAATCATTAGACTTGATTTGTTTTCTGAAGCTCATGATGAGAAAAGTAATTCTTGTTGAGGTCAAAATCATATGTGCAATATTCAAATTTGTAAGATGGTAGACATGTTTAGTAAACTATGATCATGAAATATTACTATAAAGACGAGGATGACAATGAGTAATTAAAGATATCTAGAACCGGGATACCGTAGGGTAATGTCGGTCCTGTAAACGCTCATACACACACACACACACACACACACACACACACACACACACACACACACACACACACACACACACACACACACACACACACACACACACACGCACACACACACAAACAAACAAACACACACACACACACACACACACACACACACACACACACACACACACACACACACACACACACACACACACACACACACACACACACACACACACACACACACACACACACACACACACACAATAAATAAATAAATAAATATAAAAGTATATATGACCACGCGGGATTATAGAATTAGTGCATTGTCATAGATAAAACCTATAAACCCCAATCGATACAGAAAAAAATTACGCTCACATGTAGTATTGGGATTCGATAACAAAGATGTATATAACTGGGTAAATTGAATACACAAAAAAAATTTGATAGATATTTTTGAGGCGCTGAAATACAAGAGATGACGGCGACACTTTCGTCTATATTTGCCAAAATATGTCCTGGCATTTTGTTACGAATGAACAGTTTTTTTTTTTTTTTACTTTATTAACCAAGGCTCACAATCACGGACGTTTTATGTATTAAATGAATTAGATGTGAATATGAATTGGAAATATCACAAAGATCAACCCAACAAAGTGACAGAAGAACTTATTTTCCTAACTGTACATCGGTAGCTAATCACAAACCACCTCGACAAAACGAACCTCCTCCTCGGTGGTCTCATAACCTCCTTCAGAAGCCTTCTCGTTCTCAAAGTCCTCACTTCCGGTCGAGTCCTCGTCCTCGCCGTCCTCTTGCTCGTCCTCCGTCAGTCCGTCGACGTGCATTCCGGGGCGGTAGGTTCCTTTGAAGAGAAGCTGATCCCCGGAATCCAGAGACTTCGAATCCGGCATGTCCAGGTGGGAGAAGGAGGCCGCGGGAGCTGCTTCGGTCTGAGTTCGGGGACGATTTGTAAAGAGGTTCTCGGGAGTTGAGCGCAAGGATTTGTAAGAGGGTTTCCATGAGTTCGGTGAAGATGTGAGGGTTTCCAGGAGTTTGGTGAGGATTTGTAAGAAGGTTTCCGGAGTTCAGTGAGGAGTTGTAACAGGGTTTCAGGAGTTCAGTGAGGATTTGTAAGAAGGTTTCAGGAGTTCAGTGAGGAGTTGTAACAGGGTTTCAGGAGTTCAGTGAGGATTTGTAAAAGGTTTCCATGAGTTCAATGAGGATATGTAAGAGAGTTTCCAGGAGTTTGGTGAGGATTTGTAAGAGGTTACCAGGAGTTACGTGAGGATTTGTAAGAAGTTTTCGAGAGTTCGGTGAGGATTTGTAAGAGGTTTCCATGAGTATGATGAGGATATATAAGAGGGTTTCCAGGAATTTGATGAGGATATGTAAGAGGGTTTCCAGGAGTTTGGTGAGGATTTGTAAGATGTTACCAGGAGTTAGGTGAGGATTTGTAAGAAGTTTTCGGGAGTTAAGTGAGGATTTGTAAGTAGTTTCCATGAGTTCGATGAGGATATGTAAGAGGGTTTCCAGGAGTTCGGTGAGGATTTGTAAGAGTTACCAGGAGTTAGTTGAGTATTTGTAAGAAGTTTTTGAGAGTTCGGTGAGGATTTGTAAGAGATTTCCATGAATTCGATGAGGATATGTGAGAGGATTTCCAGGAGTTTGGTGAGGATTTGTAAGAGTTTACCATGGGTTAGGTGAGGATTTGTAAGAAGTTTTCGAGAGTTCGGTGAGGATTTGTAAGAGGTTTCCATAAGTTTGATGAGGATATGAAAGAGGGTTTCCAGGGGTTCGGTGAGGATTTATAAGAGGTTGCCAGGAGTTTGGTGAGGATTTGTAAAAGGTTTTCGAGAGTTAGGTGAGGATTTGTTAGAGGTTTCCAGAAGTTCAGTGAGGATTTGTAAAAGGTTATCGAACGTTTGGTGAGGATTCGTAAGTAGGTTTCCAGGAGTTCGATGAGGATTTATTGAAGTACGAAGAAAATCGGTGAGGATTTATAAGAGGATTTCAAGGAGTATGGTGAGGATTTGCAGGTGGAGGGAATGAAAGAGTTCCATGTGGGATTAAATGAATGGAAATGGTAAGGAAGGATTAGGGCCATCGATGATTGGAAAGAAAAAAGAATTAAATATGATCAGTCTAATTTATATCCTTTAATTCTCTTATAAGATAAATAGAATGTGTTTGTTATAACAGATATATAACATAGCACATAAAATTCACCATTTCATCATATCAAACGTCTGTACATCTAAATTACTGAAAATATTAAAAGAAAGTGTTATATTTTGCAAACACGCAAGATACATATATCTACTAGTTTATCATTATTTGCAAATTCCATCTTCTCTGACAATTATATATATCAGGCTGTGATACATCTGATATATCTCTGATGCATCATTAAATATGTATTTTAATGATATATACTATACCTGAGAAGTGTTGTATTTAGCTGGAGGGTGGTAATTTCTGTATAACTAAAATCAACAGGCAATGATATGTACAAATGGTCTTCATTTCATGCAAGATATTGTATATACATAAATGATTCTTAAGGGTCAGAGCTAGAGTCTATATTGCGTGTGTGTGTGTGTGTGTGTGTGTGTGTGTGTGTGTGTGTGTGTGTGTGTGTGTGTGTGTGTGTGTGTGTGTGTGTGTGTGTGTGCAACCACACGTCATTTCTTGATTTAATTTTGAGAAGTTTTCGAATCCTTTTGGATTCTACCTCAGCTCTCAAAACTAGAACAAAGAACGAACATGCCTCACGAAGATGCACCGTTCGTCACGAGCAAAGAACTACCTAGCTATACCCATGCATCTCTTTCAGGAGATAATACAGGAGAAAATCACAAACCTTAGCGTCTCCCTCAGATGTGAAACCGACGTTGACTCTGCCAGTATAAGCACTCTCGCTCAGAAGACTTCGTGGCGATGGTACCTGAGGGAAGTGGCGGCCCGCGAACTCAAGTAAGACTTCGGGTTTTCAGAGTTAGGTTTAGGTTTCTGTTCGTCAGGGAAGTGGGAGGGGCATAAAGGTTTTTGAGTCCTGAGGGTTTTCACTTTATGGTTTAGATGTCTTGTATATGAAGCTTTTCTATTGGGGTTTTAAAGGAAGGTTGAATCACTAAGGTACTTCTGGGTTGCGCGTGACACAAGGGCGTAAGGATAACTAGTTCTAAAGCTTTGAATCTAGCATAGAGGATGTCTAGTATAAAACTAATCTATAAAGGTTATAAGATTATCAGGATAGACGATTTTTGGGTTAACAGATTAAGGTATACAAAATTGTTTGAATAACATAAAAATCTGAAAAGAACATAACAGAGGAATATTTACCAGTTGTTTTACTTCAAGATGCATTCATCTAATACTCAACCAAGTATTTAAAAAAGGAGGAAAAATTCTGATTGTTGATTATTTCCATAATTATTTTCTTTGTAAAACGACATGGCAAGCAGCATAAAAAAGCTAAGTATACTTCTAATATAAATCTGATCATAGGTTATATTAGTATGTATACATTTGTATATACATATATATATATATATATACTGTATATATATATATATATATATATATATATATATATATATATACATATATATGCATGCATGTATGTACTGTATGTATGTATGAACTGAATGTATACGTGTACAATATGTATATATGCATGAATGTATGTATGAATGTGTATATATATGTGCATGAGTACTTATATATACCTGTATATATATATATGTATATATATATATATATATATGTATATATATATATATATAT
The DNA here is from genome assembly GCF_046742065.1 of Oratosquilla oratoria. NCBI lineage: Eukaryota > Metazoa > Arthropoda > Malacostraca > Stomatopoda > Squillidae > Oratosquilla > Oratosquilla oratoria. The sequence goes on along the minus strand of NC_134781.1, from coordinate 11,745,381 downwards.
ATATATATATATATATATATATATATATATATATATATATATATATATATCACAGGTGAGAAATGTAGTAACACATTTGTAAATCACAACTAACACCACAGTCGGACGAAAGAAAAAGTTGCGTAAGCGGTTCTATATATTTCGATTGCTACCTGCAATCCTCTTCAGTACTACTGAAGAGGATTGCAGGTAGCAATCGAAATATATAGTTCCGCTTACGCAACTTTTTCTTTCGTCCGACTGTGGTGTTAGTTGTGATATATAAATATATATATATATATATATATATATATATATATATATATATATATATATATATATGCGTGTGTATGTATTCAAAGATGGACGACAAAATTAGTGGAAGGGGGTGAGATAAACACCGAGAATCGTTGGAGATAATATTCACTGTTACCACTAATATATATATATATATATATATATATATATATATATATATATATATATATATATAAATATATATAAATATAAATATATATAAATATATATATACATATATATATACATATATATATATATATATATAAATATATATATATACAGTATATACATATATATATACAGTATATATATATATATATATATACATATATATATATTTATAAATATATAATATATATATATATATATATATATATAAATATATATACTGTGTGTGTGTGTGTGTGTGTGTGTGTGTGTGTGTGTGTGTGTGTGTGTGTGTGTGTGTGTGTGTGTGTGTGTGTGTGTGTGTGTGCGTGCGTGTGTGTGTGTGTGTGTGTGTGTGTGTCTGTGTGTGTGTATGTGTGTGTGTATGTGTGTGTGTGTGTGCCTATGTCAAATAAGCTGTGAAAGGTGTCTCACTAAAGTACAAATCTAAATACTGTATAGGCAAAAATTGTATTTGTAATCTATACTAGTATAAAGAAGCTTGCCACTTAGATGAAAACCATAACCTTAATACCAATATTTCTATCCTTTTTTAATAAACTCCTCCTATTATATCATCTACAAATTTGAAATAATTTCAAATCAAATCATCTACAAAATAGCATAAAACAATATTATCAATCAAAACCAGAATTTATATGCAGATTATATCATTCATTAGAAAAGCAAAAATTTGGTAGAATCATCACTGATATTCTAAGTGCTAGAAAAATTCTTGTTAGACTCCATTATAAGTTGATTACTTAGCTATTTCAAAAATCCTGTGCATATAATCATCTTTCTAGAACACGTCTGTGAAGTTTATCTACTTCAAGTTTTACTTTATTCTAGGCATTCATCTGGTTGTTTAGGAAAGGGTATTTTTTTGTTTTACATAGGCGTGAGTCATGCAACATTTTATAAACTAAATACTATAACAGTGCAATTCTTCTTTTGAAAGATATTATATTTTCAATTTTCTGTTGATAATTCTATTTTAATCAAAAGGATTTTCCTTCGATTTTTTTTACTTTTCTTTTTATGAACCTCATCATATGATGCTAATTAATTGAA
>NC_134781.1:11731381-11736381 GCF_046742065.1 Oratosquilla oratoria | reverse complement strand
CACAGTTGTCTTTCTGTCCGTGTTTCTCTTACTTCTTCGGAGGTTCTTGTTTACATTATTGTTGTTATTGCCGTGGTTGTTATTTTTCTTGTTTGGTGTGACGAAAGTTGTTCCACTTCTTTTGCTATGAGCTTCTCTCTTGTAAAGATAAAGTTTGTCTTGCAGGTTTGATTTCATACGAGTTCTTCGATCCCTTGCAGGAGGCAACTTCCTTTCTTTTTTGACTGTTTCTCTTAATCTATCCAATAAAACGTTGTCTGAATTTTCATCCTCTTTCGACTTCCTGAGCCAAAGAGAAGACTGTCTTTTTCTTCGTGTGATACTCCGTTTTCTTCGGCGCTCGAGTTCTTCCTCCTCTTCTTTCAGCTTCTCCGCTTTCTCTCTGGCCTCGTTCTCGATGGCGGAGGACCTGGTAAAAGCGTTCTTGTACGCCGTTGTCAACCGGGCCTCCATGTCTGACCAGAAGCTCTTCTGATCTTCCGACTGATCCGGAGGACCCTTCACAATGGTCCTCACCCAGTAACTCTGGTTGAAGGGCGCTGTAGAGTTGTTACTCGGACTTGGAGACCCCGCCTGGCTCCCCGTGGTCGCCTCGGTCGTGGTCGTCTTGGGACCATAGGTGGTGCTTGGGGAAAAATCCCCTGACAACGTGGTGGTCGTGAGTGGGAGAGTCATGGGTGTGACGGTGGTGTTTGTCGTAATAGGACTCATGGTCGTCGATGTCGAAGTTGTGGCCGAACCACTGGGTGTCAAGTGTGATAGATCAGACTCGAAGGGTGTGGAAGGGGACGTGGAAGCATTATACGATGGGGTTGTTGAGGGACCGGGAATCAACACCGTCACAGTGATCTCAGTTGTAACTGTCGATGTGACCGTCTTCGTCACAACTTTGATGGGTGATTCTGCCGAAGTTGTAGTAGTCACATTCTCTTGAGGCGTAGAAGTAGTTGTTGAACTCCCACCAGGAGGTTTCGGTGTCGTTGTGGCCTCCGAGTGAACCGAAGTAGATGAAGGAATTACCGTAAATGGGGACAACCCAAGAGTAGTGTTGGGAGGAAGTGTTGTTGAAGAAAGGGTCTGAAGATGGTCCTCGGTAGTCTGAGACGTGGTAGGTAGTAAAGGTGTAGAAAAGTTCGTGATAACTGAAGAAGCATTCAATATCTCAAGGGTACTTGTAACATTGCTCATTGCAGTAGGTGCTGGAGATGAAGGGCTGACTGATGTTAGAAAGGGAACAGACGTTACTTTCATAGTAGTAGAAATGGGGTCCTCAAGTTCTTTATCGGAACCCTCTGTGTCGTTAGCTGTGGTATCACCAGAAGGTTTGGGAGTCACGGACACCAAGTCACTTACTGGAGTAGAAGACTTGTCTTCAGACAGTGACCAGTCACTTCCCAAAGTGAGAGTAATGTTCTTGTCACCAGAGGTCCAGATATCACTTTGGTTGACTACGGTTGGCGTAGGTGAGATGGTTGTAAATGTAGATGTTGTTGGACTTTCCGAAAGTACTGGAATATGTGTTGACTCATCTAAACCAGATGAACTAGTTACTGGTTCTTGATATCCAGATGGTTTCGTTGTAGATTTATCGATACCAGAAGGCTTCACTGAAGTTCCTGGTCCAGAAGTCTTGGTACTTGGTACTGTAGACGTAAATGGGCTTTCAGTTCCAAAAGGCCCGTCAAACCCAACTGGTACCTCAGAAGTCATGTTAGATGACACAGACTCTTCACTTGTTTCATCGAATCCAGGAGAGGATCCCTGCAATCCAATTGATGCATCCGTTGACCCATTACCCCCTAGGCCTTCGTATGCAGACTCTATACTTGAATTTTTTTGCCCTGATGGCTCCATCGTTGTCAAGTTATTAAACCCAATAGAACTTTCTGTTGATAGCTCTATCTGGGTTTCCTTTGTTGACTCATCTGGCCCATGGTGTTCCTCCGGTCTTCCAAGAGGTCCTTGATCTGTTGACGACTCCTCTTCAACTGGGAAGTCATCCGTCGTTTCAGGTAACCAAGGAGGAACTAGAGTTGTGTTGTCTGTAGTGTTCTGAGAGGGGAAATAAGGTGTAATAGGTGTGGAAATAACTGACGTGACATAACCTGTTTTGGTGGTGGTGATGGAGGGTGTTGGTGTTGACTCTATGGGATCTAACGTGGGAAAGATAGAGATGGGGGATGTAGGGATTCTGGTGGGGGAAAGTGTTGTTGGAGGAGTATTGGTAAACACTGGTGGAGGAATTGTGACGAAATCTGGTTGTACTGTGGTGCCATCTGGTGGTAAAGTGAACCATGATTCCGTTGTGGAGACCTCTGGTGTCATGGTGGAATCCAGTTCTATTACAGTGGGCGCTGTAATGACTTCTGGTGATGTGGTAAGTTCTTTTTGAGTCGCGGTGATCTCTGGATGCAGCGATGTGACTTCTGCTTGTTCTGTGATCAATTCTGTCTGTGGCGTGGTGATTCCTGGTTGTGTTATGATGACGCTCGATTGTGTTTCGGTGAACTCTGTTTGTGTTGTGATAAATTCAGGTTGTGTTGTGCTGATGGTCGTTTTACTGGGAGATTGGTCTCCGTAAGATCCTTCTTCTTCATTACTTATGGTGGAAAGGACTGGCAACTCGCTTCCTGATTCAGTCATCGGTTCACCAGAGCTGACTTCTGTCCCAGGAACGCTGATTTCAGTCGTTGTGTCAGCATCATCTAATTCGCTGACTATGGGTACAGTGCTAACCATCACGGAAGTACTGGTGTCAGTCGGATCGCTGACACTTGCTGTAGTGTTGATTTCGACCGGGAAGTAGACATCAGTTGAGAAACTTGGGAGAAGAGTCGAAGTGGTGTCAATTTTTTTACTTGAATCATCAGTACTATTACCCGTGGAAATAGTGACATCAAACAATGGAGTGACATCTGTTGCTGGTATTTCAGTTGACGTCCCGGAACCAGTAGATGAGTCTAAATCAGGCAATAAATTAATATCAGTCGTTGTGCTGACATCAATTGCTTCTGTACTACTGTCAATTGTGCTGATGTCAGGACGACTGACATCAGTAGCTGTTATTTCATTATATGATGTAGTGACATCATTGGAAATGCTATCAGGAGTCCGTGAGACATCAGGTAATTCATTTATATAACTAGTGACACTGTGGGTAACATCAAATGTTGTGACGTCACTCAGAGAGCCGGCGTCCGTTGTAAGTGTGACGTCAGGAGATGTCGTCGGAAGTTCTGTCGTGTATGATGGAACAAGCGTGACATCTGTGACACCCGTCGTGACATCTGTGACACCCGTCGTGACATCTGTGACGCTTAGTGTGATGTCCGTGACGTTGGGCATAACACTTGTGATGTTTGGCATGATTTCTGTGATGTTTGATTCAATTGTGGGTTCAGTGGGTGACTGTGACGGCGCCCCAGCTGTTGCATTACCCCACATATCATCCATGACATTCACCGTTACAGTTGACGTAACGTTTGGTATATCCGTATCAGTTACAGTTGTATACAGCTCTTCTGTAACGTACGTAGTTGGAGCAGGTTCCGTGTGTGACGTGAAGCTATGGGAAGCGTCGGTGTGATCCGTCATATAAGTTGGGGTGACAGAATAAGTGACATCAGAGGTGGTGACGTCAGTGTCACGTGTGACGTTGTCAATGACGTCAATATTGACGTCAGTGTCACGTGTAACGTTGGTTGTGACGTCAGTGTCACGTGTGACGTTGGTTGTGACGTCAGTGTCACGTGTGACGTTGGTTGTGACGTCAGTGTCACGTGTGACGTTGGTAGTGACAGGGGTGTCTGTATGAGGTGTAAGCTTTGTAGGTCGTGTGACGGCAGGTGTGACGGTCGGTGTGACGGAGGAAGGGACCTTCGTCACGTGGGTTGTGATATTTGGTGTGACGTCAGTCTGAGGTGTAACGTACAATGTCACTTCTGTAGCAGGCGAAACGATTGGTGTGGCATGCGTGTGAGGTGTCGTGACGTCAGGCGTGATGCTTGTGACGCTTGTATACTGTGTGACGTTTGCTTGTGCAATGTCATCAAAGGACGTGGCGTAAGGCGTCACTTTCGTATCAGGAGTGACGCGTGACGTCGTGGGTGGCGAAGTGACGATGACGCTCATTATGGGCGTGGGGTCGACCACCTCCACCATATGCGTCGAGATCATATCATCATCACTTTCCGTTGGCGTCACAGTGACGTCATAGATCCCACGTGTGACGTCATCACCACCGTATCCACTTGTGCCGTTGACACCCGGAGTGCCAACACCGTCGGCAGGGTTGTCAACACGGAGAACATTGTTGTCATCATGATCTGGCCCGTGTACGTTGTTTGACTTAGATGTTGTTAAAGGAAAACGGGACACCGTTGTGGCAACACCACCACCCAACCAATCAGGGGAGGTCGTGGCGCCAGCGCCTTCCTCTGACCAATCAGAGGGCTTTGTTGTTGTGACGTCAGCGCTCCCCTCATGCGGTATTCGATGAATTCCTCCTGTTTCTTCCTCCGTCGGGAGGGAGGGAGACCCCAGTGGAGGGTCTCTCGTGGCTTCTGTAGAAGGAAATGGGGCTGAAGGAGGAGGAGGATCCGGTTGTGGAACAGCTGGAGTATCAACAGAATCCGAAGTTGCGGGTGATGACGTCACGGAGAAGATTCCGGACATTGGTGTGGTTAGTGAGCTTCCGGAGGATGATTCATTGAGGGACCCTGACACAGAGAACTTAGTTCCGGGTGCGACGGGAGTAGAAGAAGCTCTGGGTTTGGATGATGAAACCGTCTCAGGTTCCGGATCAGGTGAAACAGTTCCGGGTGTAGGCAGTGTTGAGTTAAGTCCTGACCCAGACACATCAGGGACAGACCCTGGGGATGCTATTGTTCCCGGTACTGGTGTACCAGATTCTGTACTGGGTAGAGTGATATTAGGTGTCCTAGTCACGCTTGTCACAGTGCCGGGTGTGGGAGACATTGGAGTTCCAGGTTGTAGAGAGG
>NC_134781.1:11723881-11726381 GCF_046742065.1 Oratosquilla oratoria | reverse complement strand
TAAATTAGGATAGCTTAGATTAACTTGAATTAACTTAAGGGTGGTGGGGAGTTAGATTAAGTTAGGTTAGGTTAGGTTAGGATAGATTAGGATAGGTTAGGTTAGGTTAGGCAAGATTAGGTTGGGTTAGGCAAGATTAGGTTGGGTTAGGTTACGTTAGGTTAGGTTAGGTTAGGTTAGGTTAGGATTGAATAGGAAAGGTTAGCTTAGAGATAGCCAAATATTAGATATGATTTTCAAAATATCACCACCGACGACGATGGAGGAAAAAAAAAATATTATATTCTCTTCATGGCAATATGGTCGTTTTGATTCCCTAGAGGAATGATCGATGCCCACCACGGGGGACCCGCTGTGACTCGGTTGGCAGAGTGCGCGTCTGGTAATCGCGTGGTGAATTCGGCGTCTGTTCGAATCCTGGCCGCGATGAAGAGATTAGGAACTGCATCCACTTTGAGTAATGGCTCCCAACCAATGCTCACCTCGGACCTGAGGTAACTTGGGGATCACTTGTGTGTGTGGTACACTAGTTTCCTCCAGGTATTGTCACTACAGTGGCATACCGTAGACACCGTCTGCTGCATTCATGTGTGAACAATTCTGGACCAGTGTCAAGGTTGAGGTCCGAGGGACCAATAAAAAAGATAAGATAAAATAAAATGAAATGAAATGAAATAAACAAAACAACAAAATGAAATAAATAAAACAAAACAAAACAAAACAAAATCAAATCAAACAAAACAAAATAATATAAAATAAAGTAAAACAAAATAAAATAAAATAAAATAAAATAAAATGAAATAAAATAAAATAGATAAAATGAAATAAAATAAAAGAAAGCCACCACGAAGGCAGTGCCACGAATCAACAAATTTGTTCCAAATGAATATTATATCCGGGAACGAATTGGGTCGTTTTTCTCTATGCGCTCGTGGAAATTACTTAATTTGATGTTTAATTAGTATTCTTTGAATTGGCTGATATGTCCAGTTTTCTAGCCCAGTGTATCTGGTATTTTATTATAGATGACGACAAAGGATTTTATCCAGATGAAAGGTTGGTCCCAAACGAAATGGGATCTTGATCCTTAAAACTCACCTTACAATCTCATTCATACTGCGTGGGAACTAAGAAACCCCTGGTATGGTAAAGCCCTGTCAGTGACGGCAAACTTCTATTTATCATATATATATATATATACATATATATATATATATATATATATATATATATGTATATATATATATGTATACATATTTATATATATGTATATATATATATATATATGATATATATATTTATATATATGATATATGTAATATATATATATATATATATATATATATATATATATATATATATATATATGTATATATATACACACACATTGGTTCGCCTCCCCGCCTGGATAGAGCTGTCGAGAACCAACGCAGCAAGCCCGTAGTGGGTCCCGGGAATCGAACTTACGACCATCTGTTCACGAGTGCAAGACGGTATCGACTGGGCTCACCCTTAGGCAGAAAAAGAATATGCAAACTTCGTCACCTTGATGAAGACTTTGATGTGACGCTATGCGCACGTATCTCGATTTGGTATTACGCGACTATTCGGTTTAGCGTCACCAACTAATCCTCCCAGAGGAAGCGAGGACGGTGCTTCCTAACGGAGAGCTTCATGAAGCAGGGGGATTCAATGCATTGCATTTTCATAAAAAAAATTCATACTCCTTTTAGTACCATCGAAGGATATGCCTTTCGTATAGAGAAATGTGTCCTCACTCTTTCCTCCTTGTACTTTCGAATCCTCGTATACCGTAGTTTCGTATCCTGTATACGAGATTCCTTTATAACCATAAAGAACTCACTTGCTGTCGGCAGGACTCGAACCGCCCTCAACTTTACATCACACCCAAGCAGCGACGCTCTAGACCAGTGCTTCTTAATCTTTTTCATTGCCCTTAGTACCCCTTGATATCTTAGAACAAATTTCTCGGACCCCCATCCAATAGAAATACAATGCAAACATATGAAAAGGATTAGTGATGCAGACCTTGTTTTGCTTTCTCATTGTAAATATACAGTACCATGCAATGGTCATCATATCTCGTAACCCCAGGGTTAAGGTTTCGTATATGGTGGTACAGGTAGCCCAGGTTAAGAACTACACCTCTAGACCATTTAACCAGCAACACCAACAAGTTAAGGAGCCTATGCCAGGAGGCGAGTAGCTGCGGCCGAAGCCGTCACCTTTGTCCTACGTACTTCGGGGCTGAGAATCTGAGAAAACTGTGAGATTCGAACCCGCAACTGAGCGAATGCGAGACCAGCACGCTTCCGATTATGCCACCAGGGCACCAGTGATTAGCCAGCGTTGTTAAGTAATTTACAATTATCTGGATTCAACTTCTGGAAAAGTGCAGACCGGTCGAAACAAAGAAATTATATTTTATCTTCATCATGTCAACTACTGTGGTGGCCATTTAAATAACGGTTGTTGAAAG
>NC_134781.1:11708881-11716381 GCF_046742065.1 Oratosquilla oratoria | reverse complement strand
TCCTGGTGTAGGTCCCTCACCACCACTTTTGGTCCGTGTTATGATCAGCTGTGTCTGGAAGATGGTGGCCATCGGTGTGGTTATTTGCGAACACGCAGGAGTGACTAGACTAGAACGGGATACCAACCTTTTCTTTAATTTTATTCTGATGACCACTATTTTCCAGACAGAACTGGTGACGAGGACCAATGGACTCGACAGCGTTCCGTAACATTTCAAATAATGTTATTTTGGGTATGTGGCGATGATCGGATACCAGATTAACACCCCACAGATATTACCCCCAGAGAAACCCCAGATACGGGATTTCTTTGTTCCTACACTATTCTAGGACGCATATGTACAATCGCCAGCACCTATAACTGGTACGTAACAGTTATAAATGCTGGTGAAGATCCTTTAAGAAATGGCGATGTTGTACAACAAATTGCAAAAAGTACATAAAGCTATACACATACTTTCCGAGATCAAGGACTATCTTTTCTTCATTCATCTATTACTTTGCTGCGCATATAGATCTCTATGCAAAATTTGATGAAGACCTAACGAGAAATGGTGTCATTGTATGAAATCAATTGTAGAGGCAACCAGTGTTTTCCAGATGCAAAACAAAGAACCCACAGATATTACCTCGGAGGGAGCCTGAACCCAGGATCCCTTTGTCCATTGCCTATTCCAGGATGCATGTGGATTCCATACCAAAATTAATAATCAACTGACAGGAAATGGTAAAGCTATTTAGAAGAAAGAAACTCGTATCAATTATTGTATCATATTTTACAATATAATACTCATAAAGTCACTCATGACTGATGACCCTCACTTCATGTAACATTATATGACATTACATCGTATCTTACCTCTTACCGTTACGGTACACTATGAGAGAATAACGAAGTTCTGTTCTCTACAATCCAGTTTCTTCTCTCATATTCCTAGCTGCAATTGACGTTGTATTCACTTGGTCTTTTGGATCACGTGTTCGACTCGTGATCGACAGCTATTTCCCTCCTGGAAGAGAGCTCAGAGCTCGTAGGTCCGATCTACGGGTAATGCTATGACCTCTCACACACACACACCCCAACTCCCCGCCCACGAGAGTCAGAGTAACGACCCGAAGCGCAGCTGTACCGAAATTAATTTCGGCCCTGGGCAGGATTCGAACCAAGCACTACGCGCACCACCATGCTAGTAGTTCATCGTTCTACCAACTTGTGTGTGTGTGTGTGTGTGTGTGTGTGTGTGTGTGTGTGTGTGTGTGTGTGTGTGTGTGTGTGTGTGTGTGTGTGTGTGTGCGTGTGTGTGTGTGCCTAGATGTATTTGCCCTGTTGTATCTTACGGGAAGGGGAGCTAAGCTCGTGTGTCCCGTTTTTATACCCCGTAGTGTCTAATTTGCTCTTAAATTCGTGTAGGGTTTTTGCACATACTATTATTTCGTTCAACATGTTCCATACATCCACCACTCTGTGTGGAAAGCTTTTTCAGGTGTCTTCTATAAATGTCCTTTTTGAGCTTCCTTTCGTGTCCCCTTATAATTCTCTTATCCCAATTTAGTAAGTCCTCTCTATCAAGGACTTCCATGTCTCTTATGATTCTATAGATGGTCAACAAATCACCTCTTTCTCTTCTTTATTCCAGTGTCGGTAATTTCAGTTTTGACAGTCTCTCCTCATATGACATTTTTTAAAGTGTTGGGGCCATCATCGTAGTTGCTCTTTGGATTCTTTCAATTTCCCTTATAATTCATTTTAGTACTGGGTGACCATAGTGTCGCTGCGTACTCCAATCTTGGCCTTATCAGTGTGACTAGTATTTTATTCATTATTTCTTCGTCTACGAGTAAGTAGGTAAAAGCCACATGTATTGATCGTAGCAAGTTGTAGGTTTCCCCTTTGTGATGATTACTCCCAGGTCTTTTTCAGAGTCCACTTTCTTTACTTCATTTGTGTCAATTTTATATTGTCCTGATATTCTTTTTTTTCACTTATTCCAAATCCCATTATGCTACAGTTCCTAATGTAGAAGTCCACTTCCCACTTCCGACTCCATTCCCAAACCCTGTTCAGATCCCTCTGAAGCGACTCACAATCTGTTTCAGTTCTCACTTTCCTCAGCAATTTTGTGTCATCTGCAAAGAAGCTCATGTAAGATTCCACACCCTCATCCATGCCATTTACATAAATAGCAAACATTATCGGAGCCAATACTGGTCCCTATGGAACTCCACTAATTACCTCTTCCCAAGTAGAACTCTTATATCTGACCACTACTCTAATTTTTCTTTCATGCAAGAAATACTCCATCCATTTCAGTAGTTTACCTTGTATCCCTCCTATGGTTTCCAGTTTTCTTGATATTTTTTGTGTGGTACTTTATCAAAAGCTTTTTGTAAGTCTAGGAAAGCACAATCAGCCCATCCGTCCCTTTCTTGTATTATATCTATTAGTCTTGAGTAGAAACATTAATTTTTGTGATACATGACTTTCCCTCTCTAAATACGAATTGTATCGGATTTAGTATATTGTTTTCCTGATGTTTAGTCCATCTGTTTTTGTTAACTTTTTTATAAATTTTGGCTACCATGCTTGTAAGGAAAACCAGTCTGTAATTTGTTGGGTCTTCCTTGTTTCCCCCTTTATATATTGGTACGATATTCGCATTTTCCAGTCTTCCGGTATTTTTCCTTCTTTGAGTGAGCAGCTTATTACATTATATATTTTGTCTATTAGTTCATCTTTACATTCTTTTAGTATCCAGTTTGCAATCCCATCCGGGCCATGCGATTTCCTGACATCAAGGTTCATTATTTGGTCAATTATTTCTATTCGTCTTTCTATTGTTTTCCTCATTGGGGTGGGGGTGGGGGATCTCACTTCACTCCCTTTATCGCAATGCTGTATATTTTCTCTAGTGAACACCGACTTCAAGTGTTTGCTCATGACTTCAGCCATTTCTATATCTTCTGTGTATTCTATATTCCTCTGGCCCAAATTCACTATTTATTGTTTGTATTTTAGTTTACTGTTTACATATCTATAGAAGAGTTTTGGTTGGTCCTTATATTTTTCTATCATGTCTTTTTCATAGTTTCTTTTTCTTCCCTGCGTATTTTTATATATTCATTCCTTTGATTGATGTATATTTGTTACTTTCCAGGTTTTTTTTTCAACTTTTTTCCATTTTTTCTAAGCTTTATCTCTTCTATCTTTCGCCTCACTGTACCTTCTGTTAAACCAGCAGTTAATATAGAAATTTTTCCATTTTTGCCTTGGTACATATTTATCCACTCCTTCATTAGAGATTTCCATCAAAATCATCAAATTTTTTCACTTGTGTCTTCATTATAGCATTTTTCCCAAAGTCCGTTTTGTTATACATCAGCCTTCCTTTTCTGTATTTCTTATTTTTTTCTATATATATTTCCTCCTTTAGTTCAAACTCAATTAGTATGTGGTCACTCTTCCCGATTGGTGTCTTGTATTTAATTTCATCCACTATTTCAGGTTCCGATGTAAATATTAAACCTTGTCTCGACGGTTTTTTATTATTTCTTTATTTGGTATTTTCTTTTACCCATAGTGTCATTGTATGTTCTATAGTCATGCCAAGTAATACATTTCCTCATAGAGCCTCTCCACCTTTCACTATAATCTCTTCCAAACATATTTTTTTGCAGTCAAAATCTCCCATAAGTATCACGTTTCCTCCATCCATCAGCCTCTTATTTAATGAATGCTTTGTATCTTCTAATATATTAGAATAATCGCTCTCTTTCCAAGAACCCGTTTTGGGGGGAACATAAATCACCACAAACTTTCTAATTTTTATGTCACTATCTTCAGCTCTTATCATGATCATTTTCACACTGTTTTCTCCGTCTTTAACCTTCGTCACATTTAATTTTTTCTTAGCCAAAAACATTACTCTTCCACCCTGTTTCTCTTCTCTATTCTTAATCCAGTAATTATATAATTCATGTCCAACATTATTTGGTGGTAATGGACCACAATTCTCATTATATCTGTTTTTTCTTCTGACAGGTAACCATTTAGTTCACTTAGTCCTGAGATAAATTTGTCTATGTTAGTTTACGCCACTTTTAATTTTTTCCCTCTCCATCTCGTTCTCTGTTCCTTTCGTTTCTTTGTCTTGAATATACCATTTTCTCAGCCTCATCTCTAACACTCTCCAATAAAATTTATTTTTGTCGGTCTCCGTTTTGTTTTTGTTTTTTTTCTTTTGTTTTTTTAGTTTCACTTTTTAGTGTCTTCTCTCTTTCTCTTTCCCCATCATTCATTTCTTTTTTACCCATATATTTTATAGTGTTCACTATTTGCTAATTTTCTTGTTTTTGCTAATATCTCTTCCGCTACCATTTTTGACCTTAATTTGATCTTTAGTGGTCGATTTTTTCTTTTATATATTGTCCCACTCCATGCACTTCTATTTCCTTTTCTATTTCTTGCTCTTCGTCTTGTACTGCTTTCAGAAATTTTCTTGTTATTTCTTTCTCTTCTTTTTCTCAAAAATACCTAACTAGATTGTTTTTCCCTTACGCTGTATAATACTATATACTATTTTTTACCCACTGTATCTCTAACCCAATTTTCTTTTTCATTTATTACTCGAATAACTGTGTCTTTGGCATTCTCCTGCATTTGTTGTTGTACAATTTCTTTAAAAGCTATCTTTTCGTGTTTTTTTTTTCTGATTTCCTGTAAATCTTCCTCTCCTATATTTCCTTCAATTTTCTCGGTCATTGTCTTTATTTGTTCATTCACCTTTTTTTTTTTTTTAAGGTCACACTGTTGGTGGTATCTTTGTTTTCTCTTTGTCTTTTCACCTCAATTAGTTATTTTAATTCACTTACCACATTTTTTATTTCTGCATTTTTTACATCAGTTGTTTATTTTGAGATACTCTTTCTTTAGCTCCATAATATCTTTCTTTAGTTCCATAATTTCTTGATTCCATGCACTCTTCCCAAGTCTCATTTCTTTTTCTATGTCTACAATTCTACTCAGGTTTCTTTTCTCGTATCTATTAAATCCATAAAAAAGTTTCGTCTTCACTACCTTTTAGGAATCTTTTCGGGGTTTCCACGTTCATGTTTACACTACGTCTCGTTCTCACTCTCCTAGAGGTCTCTGCGCTCATACTTACGTTTGGTTCTACTTCATCGCCATTTTCTGGTCTGTTTTCATTCCCATCCATTTTTCCTCGATACTCACTATTTCCACTGTATTAAACCATCACGGACATCCACAATTGTTCCCTTTCTCATTTAATACAAGCTAGGTGTCCTGTTATTTTTGTGGTGTTGAGAAGTTCTGTGTTTTCTGTAACTCTCGGGAGCTCTAGTTGATACGTGTTTACAATTCGGCGGTTGATAAGTGTGTATGTGTGTGTGTGTGTGTGTGTGTGTGTGTGTGTGTGTGTGTGTGTGTGTGTGTGTGTGTGTGTGTGTGTGTGTGTGTGTGTGTGTGTGTGTGTGTGTGTGTGTGTGTGTGTGTGTGTGTGTGTGTGTGTGTGTGTGTGTGTGTGTGTGTGTGCGTGTGTGTGTGTGTGTTTTCTTCACTATACCCACTTGTCACCTCTGCAAGAAAGTGGTTTGCACTCTCATATCTGCTTTGATATTTTCAAGTAATTGTGAGTCCTTCGGACCAGTCACAATCATTTGCTCCAGTGAATTAATATCCTTCGGATACTACTCCAATCTTGGGGAATAATTCAATGAAACTTCCTATTTTATCGTTGGCTTTTTTCTTCTTCTTTGTTATCATTATTATTATTATTATTATTATTATTATTATTATTATTATTATTATTATTATTATTATTATTATTATTATTATTATTATTATTATTATTATTATTATTACTATTACTATTATTATTATTATTATTATTATTATTATTACTATTATATATTATATATAATATATATATATATATATATATATATATATATATATATGTATATTCTTCGTTTTTCTTTTATCTTGTTTAGTGGAGAGGATAGGAAAGAGATATTTCTGTGCTTGTTAGAATTCCGTACATATCACTAAAGGATTAATTTATAAAAATAGCTTAAATGTAGATAAATGTGTTAACATCTCGTATTCGACGTAACTGCGTCTCCCTAGTATCCCTAGCGTGCACACGCGCGCATGCATTCATATGCTACAACGTGGTACTGTCGACGAAGGCTACCATCTTCCAAGAGACTGAACATTGTTCAGTGACCAAGTTAACCGACCTTTCCAACTACACCCGTTTGACGACAATAGATTTTCGGCATCTCGGGTCAAGCCTTCTACCTTAAACGATGGCCCTTGCTGCATCTCAGGTCAAGCCCTCTACTTGGATAATGACCCAGCTGCATCTCGGGTCAGCCACCTGCTTCGGACACAAAAGGATCTCTGCCGGCGTCTCTCCGCGTCGGACTAATACTTCCAAATATTCCTATGATATGGCAACAGCTTCCTTATTCCATGATTACCTTTGTAAATATGTATATAGCATATGTTTCTGGTAACCCTCCGAGTTTTGATCCGGACTTGCCGTGTATTTTGTAGTTAGAACTTCACTTGGAAGATTAACGCCAAGAACTCCGCCCGAATTTGTTTCACCACCAATTCCAAATGTAGTACCACAACCTACAAATGATGTTAAAAATGTATTTGTACATTTGTATTTCAGAGCCTTTTATTATTACAGTGATACATAATTCATGTACAGTGCATGGATCTTCCAATGTTGCAAGTTAGAATAATTATGATATAAATTATGTTAGTGCACTAAAATGGAATTCAATTTTTAGGGTTTACCAGAATAGTTGCATTTTGAGAATGTTAAAGATTTAGGAATAGAATCTATTTTGAACGAAAACCCATTTACCACTTACAGTAGGCTGATCATTACATAGACGCAGGCGCATACACACACACACACACACACACACACACACACACACACACACACACACACACACACACACACACACACACACACACACACACACATACACACTGCGAGTCGTTACTCCAACTCTCGTGGGCGGGGAGTTGGGTGTGTGTGTGTGCGTGTAAGGTCACAGTATTACCCATAGATCGGTCATATATGAGGTCTGAGTTCTCTTCCGGGAGGGAAATAGCTGTCGATCACGAGTCCAACACGTGGTCCAAGACCATGGTGAAAACACACACACACACACACACACACATACTCTGAAAGGACAGCTACAGAAGAGACCTTGAACAAACTGGACGAAAAAATAGTGTGTGCAAACACCATACAAGAATCTAAGAAGAAACTTGATCTTGCGAGATACAAAAACGAGTCACCACGAGCATAGCTTCCCATCCCGTAAACTACAACTAGGTAAACACACGCACACGCACACACACACACACACACACACACACACACACACACACACACACACACACACACACACATCCGCTTGCACCCACACACACACACACATCCGCTTACATC
>NC_134781.1:11676381-11686381 GCF_046742065.1 Oratosquilla oratoria | reverse complement strand
ACAACCTCTTCCCCTTGTCTTCCTATACAACCGTCTTCCCCTTACTCCTCCTCCCGCTCCCCTTCTCTTCTTTTCCTTTGTCTCGCCTTCTCTTCCTCCTCCTCCACCGTCCTTCTCCTTTTCCTCCTCCTCCTCCTCCTCCTCTTACCCTTCAACGCAGCGACGCCTCGAAAGATCTTGCATGACAAAGAAACACAGCATAAATGAATAGCCCTATACGATGTGAACCAGGATAAAGATGAGAACTGTCATCCCTTTGATACGGAAGTGACAAATTGGATTAAGCTTAATCCCCTCACTAGCAAAGGGGTTACCAGTCATGTGAATAAAGTCGCTTGGTGTACACGATATCAAAACAGTGAGTACTGATGCGGGAATATCCTGAACTTAACGTCGGGTTTTTTTCAAATACATCTTTCGTTGCTTGTAATATCAATATTATTTTGTTTATGAAATGTAAGTTTTAACATAAAACAACTGTATACAGAAAAATGCATAATCCCAAGGGTAGGAGCACTAGCTATTGTTGACGGTATAGTAATATCCATAGGTACGACAATGTGTTTGTTAGAATAAACTTTTATCCCACCGTCGGAAAAGAAGACACTAATGTCGAAAGTTCTGTATATTTCGATCACTAACTGTGATCCTCTTCAGCAGAAGATCACAGTTAGTGATCGAAATATACAGAACTTTCAAAGTTAGTGTCTTCTTTTCCGACGGTGGGATAAAAGTTTATTTTACTAATGTGCTACGACATTACTGTGTCTTTGTTAGAAGTTTATCAAGAATACGAGAAATCTGGAATCATTTAGATAAGTCCACCCACGCTCACAGGATCGGTGTCTGTGGGAGGGGAAGATCAGTCTGGAGGAAATTGAAAGGATACTTATGTGCAAAAACGGATATTGTCTGTGGACGAGTTTCAAGAGTTCTGTAAGGGGTTTGGGAGGCACGAGAACACTGATATGGACAAATGAGCAACGGCTGAGTATAACAACAGCCGGAGGGACCGAGGGAGGTGGATGTAGACCAGTGTTTCCCAACCTTTTTTGGCTGCGACCCTAAATCCACTCTTAGCCTGGAGTCGCGACCCTAATTGTAATAATAAATTCAACCATTTCATGTTATATTTCTACGTACTTGCATAATGTTTATAAACTTTCGTTTTTATAGTTCAGTTTATATTTACTAGCACAATGAATTTAAATACATTTGAAAATTGAATGAAAAAAAAGTTTAAAAAGACCCTCTGGCGACCCTCAAAAACACCCTCGCGACCCTAGTTTGGGTCGCGACCCTGGGGTTGGGAACCACTGATGTAGACGATGGACACTTGCATACCTCGTACAGGAGAAAGAAACCAATGAACAAACAGAGGTGTATAAATACAACAGTCTCCGTGTAAGACATTTGTCCATGCATATATTGGGGAAATTGTCTAGTTGATGTGGACAGAGTGCATCTGCCTACTCTGTGCAAGGATTAAGAAGCCAGTAGCAAGGCAAATAAAGACTCTGGTGTAGGGCATTTGTCCATGCATACATGAGGAAAACCTTACGGTTGATTTGGACAGAGCACACTTGTCCACATTGTGCAGTGAAAAGAAGCCAATTGACAAACAAAGGTGTAAAAGTATGGGAAGCTCTGGAAAGACAGAAGAAGGTTCTTGCTGTAAAACACTTGTTCATATATGCATGGGGAGAATTGTCCGGTTGATATGAACAAAGTACACTTGCCCGTTTTCTGTAGGAGAAATATAACAATGAATAAGCAAATATCATCTTTGCTTTAAGATGTATAGATATAACATGCTTCAGATGGACGAAGGAAGGCTTCTGGTGTAGAGCACTTATCCATACATACATGAAGGTAATTGTTCAGGTGGTGTGAACGGATACTTGCCCGCTTTGGCGAAGGAAGAACATGCCCCACTGATATGGACGGAGGACGGCTCCAGGACAATTCTCCCCGGAGGACAATTTCCCAACGTTGTCAATTGCCCCCTGTGACAATTGTCCCCTAGGATAATTACCCTTTGATGTCAATTTCCCCCGATGACAATTGAAAAAATATAAATACAAAGATAATTTTATTCAAAACTTTATTCATAAAGCCAAAGAATAAAGTACATTTAGTTGTAAAGAATAGAAATAAGCTTAGTTTTATTTAAAAACTTAGATTATACGCAATTCATTTTAAGTAATAAAAAGTCTCTTTGTTGTAATCGTTCACTAAACTGATTATTCGCCGGGAGTAATGTTTATACTTTTCCCGTGATCCTTCATTTGCAATGCCGGCTGCACTCTGACTGATACCAAACTCTTGAAGTGACTGCTCTTTCTGGAGTTTTGAAATAAAAATCCAAATGTTGGGATGGCAGCAACCAGTACTGGCAAGAAAACTCGTATACCATCCCTCGACTGAATTGTTTGTTCTCGGAAACTCTTCCTTCGCTCTGTCGAACGTTGGTTCTCGTCGCCGTCTCCTCCTACAAGGTCGTCCAATATAAGTGTCTTCGAAATAATCTAGTATTGGTTGACTGTCCTGAGCCGTAATTTCCAACAATTTGTCAAACATGTCTTCAATTTCAGCAGTCGAGACAACAAAGTGAATCCCTGGCGCGATGAAGCATAAGCTTAAGTACTATTCAGTAGGAGCGGGTATGCTCTTTTAAACTCTAAAATCTATATAAAAAAAAACTTTGACAGAAAGTTTAATACAGATCCGCTTATCGCCTTAAAGGTTTAGATTTTGCCGATATAATTATTATATATAATATATAACAACACAGAGATCATTCAATTGTCAACGGGGGAAATTGACATCAAGGGGTAATTGTCCTAGGGGCAATTGTCCCAGGGACAATTGACAACGGTGGGAAATTGTCCTCCGGGGGGAATTGTCCTGATACGACGGAGGACACTTGCCCATTCTCTTCAGGAGGAAGACACCAATGGACAATTAAAAGTGTGTAAACACATCAATCTCTGGAGAGACAAGGTAGGATCTTGATATGAGACATTTGTCCATACATACATGAATAGGAAAAATTGTCTGGTTGATATGGACGGAGGACATTTGTCCACACTATTCAGGAGGATGACAGCAATGGACAACCAAATGTGTGTAAGCACATCAAGCTCTGGAGAGATAAGGTAGGATCTTGATGTGAGACATTTGTCCATACATACATAAATAAGAGAAGTTGTCTGGTTGATATTGACGGAGGACGCTTGTCCACACTGTTGAAGAGAAAGACACCAATGGACAATCAAATGTGTGTAAATACATCAAGGTCTGGATGGACAGGGGAGGATCCAGATGTAAGACACTTGTCTATACACACATGCATAGGAGAAATTGTTAGATTTATATGAACAGAGGACAATTTCCCACTCTATTCAGGAGAAAAACACCAATGGACAATCAAAGGCAATAAAGGCGAGTAGAGGCATAGCCTTTCAAGATTGTTCACTATGGATCAAAGAAGGTGCGAACTTGAACATACCTTTGTTCTGTTCAGTCGCGTTAGAGTGCCGTATGAAAGCTGCTTCCAAACATTCTTATTATGTCGGGTTCTCAGATTAGTAATTCTGCTTCTGTGAGATCATTACTGTTATATCTGTGCATTACGCTTGCATTCTGTCTCCCTGCCCTTTCTTCTCTCCGTTTTTTTTTTTTCTTTTTTTTCTTTTTTTTTTTTTTACTTTTCCTATCCCCCAACCCCTCCTCCCATTTCTCTTCCCCTCCTCCTCCTCCTACTACACCTCCTAAGCTTCCTCTACGCCATCCCCTTTTCCATGTTGTTTGTGCGTTGTTTTGCTCTGAGATTTAAGCTTTTGTTTGTTGTGTACAGCGAAACAAAGATACATTAACTATAAATATTTCCCCTTTGATGCCCGTGTTGATGAATCTCTACTTTCCGAGGGACGAATCTACCTTCAAACAAATTTTTTCTTGATTACTATTCTTACGTTAGATTCGTTTTTTACCTACAATAACTGTCTTGTTATGTTTTACGTTTAAATTAATCAGAAGAGAGGTGCACTGCATAACAAGTCAGTGACGCCCCTCTAAGCTAAATGGAATCGTTTAGTGTTGGGCAAACCTAAATCTGTAGATTTTTATGGCGTCTTTGGTAGGGAATAATGCGAGCCGTCGTCGCTGTTTTCGGCAACGCATCACGCGACTTGACGTCATCGCAACGTCATGTCAGCCAGCCAACCAGCGCTCAGAAAGAGAGTGACGACAAGCAAGGAAACTAATTGGTATAATCATCATCGACGTACCCTGAGATCGATCGTATAATGCCAACAATAAGTTTGCAGAATACCACGGAAAATACGGCCTATACAAGAAAATAAGGATAAAAAATCATAAGAATCTTCCAGAGAACTGGAAATATCCCCGTACGCAAACAGGTGTCAAAAAAGGCATCTACTTTTGCTGCAAGTGTCTGATATCGGCTCCGAAACAGGATGACAGGAAATTAACTGCTCAAGAGGAAAAGTTTCTTTACATTTCGGAGCACACATTTTCTCTTCGAGGGTATTTGAAGACAAACCGTCGTCTGCTGGCGCAGAGAACAATGACAAACCTCAATAGAAACCATTGGTTGCTTTAAGAGAAAATTAAATCGCTTTAAGAATAGGAATGATAAGTGGTATTGACCATGGAATTGCCTACTGTAAGCTTTATGGTCTCTTGCAGTCCCCCCATGGGATGTTCACTGGCCGAGCTGCTTCGGGAGTTGCTACCTCGGCAGGAGATCACGAGTGGAGGCGGTTCGCGGCTACTTGGCGGGTGAACGAGTTCGTAGTAAAGGCAGACTACACAGAACCCTCTGCTTCGAAAAGATCTACGCAAGAGGGAACGTCCTCGCTTCCTCTCAGAGGGGAAGCCCGTGACGCTAAACTGAATCATAATATTATGTCATTGAGTGGAGATTGGGCTAAATCCTTAGAGAATAAACGAGTAATGATAATAATAATGATTATGGAAATTATAATAATGATAATATTAGTAATAATGATAACAACATTAACAATATAACAATGATAATAATAATAATGATAATAATAATGACACTAATGATAGTGATAACAACAACATTAACAATAACAATGATAATAATAATAATGATACTAATGATAGTGATAACAGCAACATTAACAATAACAATGATAATAACAATAATAATAATGACAATAATGATAATAATAATAATAATAATAATTATAATAATAATAATAATGATAATAATAATAATAATAATAATAATAATAATAATAATAATAATAATAATAATAATAATAATAATAATAATAACAATAATAATAATAATAATAATAATAATAATAATAATAACAATAATAATTAATAATAATAATAATTAATAATAATAATAACAATAATAATAATGATAATAATAATGATAATGATAACAATAACAATAATATTGATAATTATGATAATAATGATAATAATAATAATAATAATTAATAATAATAATAATTATAATAATAATTAATTATAATAATAGTAATAATTATAATAATAATAATAATAATAATAATTAATAATTATAATAATAGTGATAATTATAATAATAGTAATAATTATAATAATAGTAATAATAATAATAATGATAATTGTGATGATGATAATAATAATGACGATAAACAATAATAATAATGATAATAATAATAATAATAATAATAATAATAATAATAATGAAAATAATGAAAATAATAATAATAATAATAATAATAATAATAATAATAATAATAATAATAATAATAATAATAATAATAATAATAATAATAATAACAATAATAATAATAATAACAACAGTGCCATTAGTAGTAATAACATTACTGCGTATAAAAACACGGATAAAGATCTTGGGTCAGGTTACAGTCACTGGCGGGAATCGGAGACGAGTGCAGGATTCGAACCCATAACTAAACAATGCGAGACCAGCACGCTTCCGATGACGCAACTAGTGCACAGTTCAAGAATGTCAGATAGAGCCCCTGGGCAAGAGAACATACAAGAGTGACAAGGTAAGGATTATGGTGGCAAGATGAGTCAAGTTGTATCTAGGAATCTCCAATGTAATCATATGACTGATTGTAAACGCAGTCGTCAAAAAAGTAAGTCTACAAGAAAAAGAGAAAGATAAAGAGAAAGCGACAGAAAGTAAGGAGAAAGAGGAAGAGAAAGAGAGGAAGAAAAAGAGAACGGGAGAGAGAAGGAGAAAGAAAGAGAAAGAGAGTGTGTATTCATCTCGGATCTGCTGCAGTGTGTGTGTGTGTGTGTGTGTGTGTGTGTGTGTGTGTGTGTGTGTGTGTGTGTGTGTGTGTGTGTGTGTGTGTGTGTGTGTGTGTGTGTGTGTGAGAGAGAGAGAGAGAGAGAGAGAGAGAGAGAGAGAGAGAGAGAGAGAGAGAGAGAGAGAGAGAGAGAGAGAGAGAGAGCAAGCGACAAGAAGAAAAGAGAAAAACATATAGAAAGAAAGAGAGAAAAAAGAAAAGAAAAAGAGAAAGAGCAATGTACAAGAAGGAAAGAGAAAGAGTAAAACAAAAGGAAAATATAGAGAAAGAGAAGGAGAAAGAGGAAAAAGAGAAACAGAAACAGAAAAGTAAAGAGAAAGAGAAAAAGAACGAGAAAGAAGGGAGAACGAGAAATAGAAAAAGAGGAGAGAGAGAAAAAGAAAGAAGGAAGAGAAAGAGAAAAAGATAAAGAGAAAAAAAAGAGAACGAGAAAGAGAATGAATAAAAAAAAAGAGGAGAAATATAAATAGAAAAAAGAGAGAAGAAGGAGAAATAGAAAAAGAGAGAGAAAGAAAAGGAGAAAGAGAAAGAGAAAAAGAAGGAGAAATAGTAAGAGTAAGGGATAATGTGCTGCCCGTATTGGAAGAGATGTATGAAGAAATAGCGCACAGGTGCCTGATAAAGTGCCAACAAGTAGGATTCTATGAGGTGGAATTTTTCGAAGTCTCCTCCCACTTTTCCCCTAAGTAGAGGATTTTTTTTTTTTTTTTTTTTTTTTTTTTTAAGTTGACGTATCGATTCCGACTTCGGGTTCAAGTATTTGTTAGTTCTTGTTTATGTTATCACTATGGCACAAATATTCATAAGCACGCGAGCCATTCGTATGCGCGCATGTGTGTGTGTGTGTGTGTGTGTGTGTGTGTGTGTGTGTGTGTGTGTGTGTGTGTGTGTGTGTGTGTGTGTGTGTGTGTGTGTGTGTGTGTGTGTGTGTGTGTGTGTGTGTGTGTGTGTGTGTGTGTGTGTGTGTGTGTGTGTAAATGTGTGTGTGTGTGTCTGTTTGTCTGTGTGTAAATGTGTGTGTGTGTGTGTAAATGCGCGCGCGTGTGTATGCGTGTGCGCGTGTCTGTGTCTGTGTGTGCGTGCGTGAATGTAAATGTGTATCCATTACTAACATAAGAGGTCACACGCCATGACACGTGATCCACATTCATGTAAGATGGTACTCGTCTTTACCAAGACCTCCAATCTTGCTAACCTCATATTTCTCAATCACAAACCCATGATGCAGGAATGCAACGTATCAAAACATGGAGCCATCACGCTATCACCCAACAAGGAAATACCTAATGTCACCATACAGTTCAATGACCCATTTCTTATACCTACCCAACTACATTATCGTAACTTTAATATATACGCCATATCTAACCACATCCACCAATAATATGACTAAACGCCATGTAATGCAACTAATACACCAAACGTGCTTACCTAGGCGTTTCCCCATTTTATAACGGCGACTGCGCTCCCCATAGACAGATGGGGAAGACTCTCCCCTATCTCACAAGGAGAGATCTTTCCCTACAGCTGTAAATATCGGAAGTCTACCCCAATAAATACAAAGTCCAACCAAGACTTTACATTGCCCGCTAAGTCCCCGTATATGTAGCAAACCTGCAACACTATGTATGTAGGTGCCCATATGTGTATGTATTCATGTATGTGTGAGTGTGTGTGTGTGTGTGTGTGTGTGTGTGTGTGTGTGTGTGTGTGTGTGTGTGTGTGTGTGTGTGTGTGTGTGTGTGTGTGTGTGTGTGTGTGTGTGTGTGTGTGTGTGTGTGTGTGTGTGTGTGTGCGTAAGGTTGTGATCCACATTTTGGATGCGATGTAAGTAGAAGCAAGTAAATGCTGTTTGGTTCTACAGATTTACTCTAGTAAATCACAGCTAGTTGTTTTGTGCAGGGCCAGTCGTGATCTGCGTTAGGAAGCAAGGCAACTGACCACGAAGGCTCTGACGGTTGCCACTACATAGATTTTTGCCGTACAGTAATACTTACAATGTGACAGAAGTAGGTATCATAGTTGAGTGATACACTCAATATATGTATATGTATATATATATATATATATATATATATATGTATATATACAATGATAATACATAGAAGGATATGGCATCTTTTAATAATACATGGGGAAAATAAATATAAGGATAATTCCTTCTGTGGACGTACGCTTCTCAACGGTCGTATCGTTGGCGGACCAGGTGTCCTAAGAGGTCAAGGTCAGGTCGGCCTAATTCCATTGTTAAGTGGAACTCCGGTCGGGTTCTGGTTAGACCTGACACTCAACAGCCGTTTGTGCTGCTGTTGCGACGTAGTATAGCATGATATCTATCTTCTCGTAGTGTGACGTCTTGTGATGTGTAGTCGTGACGTCCTGTAACGTGTAATATATCTTCTTCCAACATGTGTGTGTGTGTGTGTGTGTGTGTGTGTGTGTGTGTGTGTGTGTGTGTGTGTGTGTGTGTGTGTGTGTGTGTGTGTGTGTGTGTGTGTGTGTGTGTGTGTGTGTGTGTGTGTGTGTGTGTGTGTGTGTGTGTGTGTGTGTGTGTGTGTGTGCAGATTCTTATTGTGAATATTTACCCCAAATTACACCAGATTTCACGCTATGAAACTGATCTTAAGAAAATAATCGAGTTTAAAGTTAATCACTAATTTATAAGTTAAAGTAACATTTAAGCAAAATTTATCAACCATTTCTGGAGTGTTGCGACATTTGTTCGGTCGAGTTTCAAAGACAAAAGAACGCATCCCCGTCGTGGCCGGCACCGATACCTGGGCTCTCTCATAGATTTTTACTAGTTTACCGGCTCACTAGAGGTGGAGGAAAAGGAGGAGGAGGAGGGAAAGTGGGATTGGGAATAGATAGGATTGGGAGTGAGTGGGAGGTGGAGTAGGAGTAAGGGTGAGAATAGGCGTAGGAGTGGACATGGAGTAGGGAAAGGAGTGGGAGTAGGGGAAGGAGTATGGGCTATGGGATAGGAGTGGAAACAAGGGTAAGAGTAGGGGTAAGGAATAGGAGTGGGAGTAGGAGTAGAAGGGTGGGAGTAGGGGTGGGAGTTGGGGTAGGAGTGGATGTAGGATTAGGAGCCAGAAATAGGGATCAGAGTAGAAGTAGGGGATGGAATGTCAGCCCCTCAGGGTTGCACCTCTAAATGGAGTTATGTTGATAGAAATTGACGACGAGTAAAGGGGAGACGATTCTTTTCGAGGTCCATCTCGCCTATAAGAGGAATTCGTTTAAAAATATAGTCTCGATTTCCCGCGGGAGAAGAAAGAAAAGGGGACACGGTATTGGTGTTTTTGTTCCCCCACCCCTCCCCATAAATTGTGTCCTTTCTCTGGGGACGCTACATTTTTTTTTTTTTTTTTTTTTTTTAATATAATTTTGATTTACCAGAGCAGATCAGAAATTAATCCTCTCTTTACCTAAGGCTCGTTTCACACGTATCGACTTTTCTCCGTGAGCTGTCCATGACATGACGTCGTACTCTCAAATAACCATGGTTATGCAGATTTATGGGATAGGAGGAAAGCTTTTGGAGCTGTCAAGAGTTTTTATGTGAGTAGTAGAGCATGTGTTAGGATTGGAAA
This sequence comes from Oratosquilla oratoria, assembly GCF_046742065.1. Classification (NCBI taxonomy): domain Eukaryota; kingdom Metazoa; phylum Arthropoda; class Malacostraca; order Stomatopoda; family Squillidae; genus Oratosquilla; species Oratosquilla oratoria. The sequence goes on along the minus strand of NC_134781.1, from coordinate 11,676,450 downwards.
TGGAGAGAGTGAGTGGTTTGAAGTAAAGGTGGGACTTCGTCAAGGATGCGTTATGTCGCCCCTGGCTGT
>NC_134781.1:11661381-11671381 GCF_046742065.1 Oratosquilla oratoria | reverse complement strand
AGGAACCAGTAGTTTGCTTAAGTGCCGGAGGAAATGATATAGGTAAGGTAGGAGAAGTGAGGAATTATTTGCGCGGTACCGAGATGCGCTAGACAAGATCAGAAATAGGGGAGGTGTTCCTGTAGTATGTGAATCCTTCCGAGGCGTAGAGTTGGAGGCATGTGGCATTCCAGGGCTCTATTGCAATGAATTGCAGGCTGGCAAAACATTGTAAGGCTAATGATGGCATTTGTCGACACTGGGACCGCTTTTATGGTAAGAATCACCTATACACAAGGGACGGAGTGCACTTGGTCTCCCAAAGGATTTCGGCTCCTTGCTGAATCCCTTGAGCGAGAAGTAGGCATCCTACAGGGTTTTTTCGGGTAGATTATGTGGGAGTAGGGGGGGAAGTATCGGAAATATAGTTTAGGAAATAGAAACAACTTAGAGGACTGTACAAAAAATCACCAAAGCAAGGTGGAGGGAAGATAAACTTAAAGTTTACTATACAAATAGTAGGAGCATAATTAACAAAATTGATTTGCTGCGAGGTAAAGCATGCGTAGAAAATTTCGATATTATAGCCATTACTGAATCCTGGATCAACATGGCTGATAAACATTTCCTTCCGGAAATCGAAATAGAAGGATATAAGTTTTTTCATAAGGATAGGGTCGGCAGGAATGGGAGGTGTAGCACTTTTCGTTAAAAAATACATTAAACTGTATTATCAACAATTCGATTAAGGAAGAGGACTGTACGGAATCTATTTGGGTAGAGATTATAGGCAAAAATAAGAAAGTTATTATTGGCGTCTTGTATAGACCTCCTAACCTTAGCATTGAGCAGACTGATTCCCTAATTCATGAAATTCACAGAGCGTCCCAGTACAAAAACGTTGTAATCATGGGAGATTTTAACTATAGAAACATTGACTGGGAAACTTTAATAGGAGATCATGAAGCGAAACAATTCCTAGATGTGGTGCAGGATAATTTCCTAAAACAAATGATTACCGATCCTACGAGGGACAAAATAATACCCTTGACTTAATTCTAACAAAAAATGAGCACCAAATTAGCAGCATAATAGTGGGCGATAGTCTAGGCTTTAGCGATCATCAAGAAATAAGATTTAATATTATCTGGGAAAAAATAAAAAGTACAAATAACGTTCAAGTACCAGACTTCAGGAAAGCAAACTTTGACAATATAAAAACCTATTTGAAATTGAATACGAAAAAACAATCCGGACGTTTCAAACATTCTTGATTCTCGTTGCGGGGCTGATAATCAGAAGTGGGTCAAGGAGGATACGCGTACCTTGGGTCAGGTCTGGGTCAAAGAGAGAAATACGCATACCTTAGATCAGGTCTGGGTCAAAGAGATTGATGCGCATGCCTTTGGGTCAGGTCGATTCGGGGCCCAAAAATCAGGTCAGTAGTTTGGATGAGATGTATAGCAATCTGGCAGATCTAATTATTAATGCACAAAACACATTTATCCCCCTAAAGTCAATACGAAAAAATAGTAATACTCCCCAAATGGATGACGGACAGATTGAAACATGATATCGGAATTAAAAGAGGACTTTACGTAAAAATAAAAAACGGGAAATCACACCTTAGATCAAGATATAACGAAATGGCAAAGCTGGTTAAAAGGAATACACGTTCAGCGAAACGTAATTATGAAATCAAGGTTGCCAGTCAAGCAAAATCCAACCCAAAGGGTTTCTTTCACCTCTACAGAACAAAAAATAAAGAAAGAATAGGACCAATTAAAAACGATGAAAATGTCATGATAGAATCGGAAGAAAAAATGAGTGAGGATTTAACAATTATTTTCTATCGGTGTTTACTAATGAGAGGTTAGATAAAGTACCTGACTGCGATCCGATTTTCAGAGGGGATGAAGAAAATAGCCTAACTAATATCAGTATTAGTAAAGAAGAATTATCAAGCAGATTGACAGACTTAAAGCTACAAAATCTCCGGGTCCGGACGAAATTTTTCCAAGAATGCTTAAAGAGTGTAAATTTGAAATCTGCGACCAGTTAACTGAAATATTCAATAAATCGGTAGACACTGGTTCTGTTCCAACTGCTTGGAGGCAGGCAAACGTTGTTCCTGTTTTTAAGAAGGAGATAGATCGACCATATGCAACTACAGGCCAATCATTTGACATCGGTTATAGGAAAAATGCTTGAATCAATGATAGTAAATAGACTCAGAGAACACAGTGAAGGGCATAATTTAATTCGTGATTCACAGCATGGTTTCTCCAAAGGTAAGTCATGCGTGACTAATCTTCTATCCTTTTACACTAAGGTATATAAGGCGTCAGACAACAATGAAAATTACGATGTTATTTACCTTGACTTTAGCAAAGCGTTCGATAAAGTGCCACACCAGAGACTACTAAATAAAATCAAAGCCCATGGCATAGGAGGAAAAGTGTTAGAATGGATTAGAGCTTGGATTAGTAACAGAAAACAGCGGGTCACCATAAATGGAATAAAATCTAGGTGGGGCAATGTTACTAGCGGGGTCCCCCAGGGCTCGGTTTTGGGTCCCTTGTTGTTCATTATGTATATAAACGACTTAGACGATGGGTTAAATAGTGATGCTAGTAAGTTTTGCGGACGACACTAAAATAGGACGCCTAATTAGGTCAGGAAACGACGCCCAGATTCTGCAGGATGATCTTAATAAACTGTTAACATGGTCGGTGAAATAGCAAATGAACTTCAATATCTCTAAGTGTAGCGTGTTAAACGTAGGGCTACACAACCCCGAAAATAGATACAACTTAGATGACACGTTTTTAGAAAAATCTGAGTGCGAGAGGGACTTGGGAGTTCTGGTGAGTCCGGACCTTAAAACCAGGAAGCAGTGCATTAGCGCCAGAAATAAAGCAAACAGAGCATTAGGCTTCATTGCTAGGACGGTAACAAAAAGAAGTGCAGAGGTAATTATTAAACTCTAATCTAGCGATAGTTAGACCCATCCTTGACTATGCGGTACAGTTTTGGTCTCCGTCCTACAAAATGGACATAAATTCACTAGAATCAGTACAGAGAAGAATGACCAAAATGATACAAGGACTCGGAAATTTGCCTTACGAAGAGAGGCTTAGGCACCTAAACTTACACTCTCTGGAAAGACGCAGAGTGCGGGGTGATCTAATAGAAGTGTTCAAGTGGATCAAAGGCTATAACAAGGGTGATGCAAACAAGGTCATCATAATAAAACAACAGGGCAGGACTCGCAGTAATGGGTATAAACTGGACAAATTTAGATTTAAGAAGGAAATAGGCAAGAATTGGTTTACAAATAGGGTGGTCGATGAATGGAATAAACTTAGTAACCACGTAGTAAGCGCTGAAACTATCAGTTGTTTTAAAAAACGATTAGACAACTTTATGGATGGGGACGACAGGTGGTGATGGATACGGAGCTGCCTAGTGTAGGCCTTATGGTCTTTTGCAGTCTCCTTTATTTCTTATGTTCTTATGTTCTTATGTGTGTGTGTGTGTGCGTGTGTGTGTGTGTGTGTGTGTGTGTGTGTGTGTGTGTGTGTGTGTGTGTGTATGTGTGTGTGTTTGTGTGTTATATGTGAGTGTAAGGTCACAACATTACTCCTAGTTTGGGCAACGTATGGGCTCTGAGCTCTCATCCAGAAGAGTAATAGTTGTCGATTACAAGTCCAGCACGTGACCTAAGACCATGATTAACCACAAATATACACACATGTGCGTGTGTATGCATGTGTGTATACATTTTGTGTTCATATTTCTGAACGTGTCGGTGTGTTTATTCTTATGTAAGCGTGTCTTTGCCACAAACTTGCATTCAGGTATAATTGAAAAAAATCAGTATCTAATGACTGTTGTCTTCTTTCTTTATTGTCTGAATTTTGGCAACAGTCAGGCAACCAGACAAATCGGACTCGAGGCACGCAAGAATTGAATACTTTCGTAGTCGGTCTCTTCCCTGAATTTCAAAACCACAGCACTAACCTAGCCTAGACTAACTTGAAATAATTTGTCCTAACTTAACCTCGCTTGACCAGATTATTTTTGGCACAGAGTAAAGAAAAAGAAGAATGAAATAGATAATAAACAAATAAAGTAATAAATAAACAAATAAATCAATAGATAAATAGAAATAGCTCATCACAAGATCATATTATCACGGGGAGAATCTGACATCACCCGAAGTTCCCGAAGTCGAAGAAGGGACCCAATTGAAAGAATTCACTTTATGCTTGAAACACGTATTGTAATCGTTACCTGCATCACGACGAAGCTGGTCCGTATCACGCATACGTCCAGCAATATTTCCAATAATATCTTCGTTAGAGTTTAAATAGAAAGTTGATCTGAGCGTTTTGTCTACACCCGGGATTTGTATATCTAAAGGTAATTTTTCCTCCGACTAGTTGGAGCAAATTTGCAGCTCGCAGCTTTCGGGAGGGAATCTGATATACTGAAGGAAAAGCTTCTGGAGGTGGGCGGTACCGCCGACAAATCGGAGGTTGGAGGAAAAATAGCCCAGTGTGATAATCCCTAAAGCCAGCGAGTATGATGATCAGGTTTTTATTGGAGATGAATGACGTAGTCATGAAACGGACAGAGTCTCGCTGAGTCTTTTGATGAGACTTGATAAGAAAATATTTGCATATCCAAGCAATGTCGTCCCTTTGATAGTTACTGGTCTGAGTGAGTGAAAAAAATGGTGTAATTTTGTCTATATCAATATCGTTCAACCCAGAGTTACAGTGGCTGTGGCCCCATCATTAAATCTTCCGCTACAATAGCTGTAGCACCATTGTTGAATTCTTCACTGCAGTGATTGTATCTGTATCGTTAACCATCTCGCTAGAGGCGTCTGAAGCAATACCGTTAAACACGTCACTACAGTGGCATTGCTTAAAATGAATAAAATATTGATTAAGTTTACGTTTTTTGAGTTGGGTATAGTCTTTCGAGCCTCCCAGGGGAAGGAGGAGAAGAAGGAGAAAGAGGAGGAGGAGGAGGAGCAGGGGTAGGAGGGGGAGAGGAGAAGGAGGAGATGAACTAATAAGACAAGTAGAAACAACAATGATAGTAGCAGAAGGAAAATAAGGGGGAGGAGGAGGAGGAGGAGGAGGAGGAGGAGGAGGAGGAGAAGGAGGAGGAGTAAAAGTAGGTGTAGGAGGAGGAGGAGGAGGAGGAGGAGGAGGTGTAGGAGAAGGAGGAGGAGGAGGAGGAGGAGGAGAGGAGAGGGGGGAGATGAACTAATAAGTGAAGTAGACGCAGCTATGATAATTGTAGCAGAAGGAAAATAAGGAGGAAGGGGAGGAAGAGGAGGAGGAGGAGGAGGAGGAGTAGGAGTATGAGGAAGAGGAGGGGAGGAGGGGAGGAGGAGGAGGAGAAGGTGAAGGAAGAGGAGGACCAGAAGGATAAGGATAAAGAGGAGGCAGACTAATAACAGAAGTAGAAACAGTAGTGATAGTAGAAGGAAAAGAAAAAGGAGGAATAGTTAGAGGATAAAGATGAGGAGGAGAAGAAGGAAGAGGAGGAATAGGAGGAGGAAGAGGAGGAGGTGGGAGTGAGGGGGGAAGGGAGTGACGTATTTCCCATTTACGGTTTTAGTGTTAAACAAAGCTCTCCCCCTTTCTCCCCCCCCCCCCTAGTCCTGTTTGCAGCAAACCACGTCAGAGTGCGTCCGAATGAGTTCGTGTGAGGAAGCAATTCTTCCCGTCCATTTCTCTCTCTCTCTCTCTCTCTCTCTCTCTCTCTCTCTCTCTCTCTCTCTCTCTCTCTCTCTCTCTCTCTCTCTCTCTCTCTCTCTCTCTCTCTCTCTCTCTCTCTCTCTCTCTCTCTCTCTCTCTCTCTCTCTCTCTCTCTCTCTCTCTCTCTCTCTCTCTCTCTCTCTCCCTCACCATCACCCTCATTTCCCCCTCCTCCTCCTCCTCCTCCTCCCCTTCCACGCCCTCCCGTTTCCCTTCGCACTGCGTAATCATTACTCTCCGTATTTCTCTCTCCCAGTCCACCTCTCTCTCTCCTTTCCCTCCCTAAACAACCCTCTCTCCTACTCCTCCACCCACGCCTTCTCTCTCCCCCTCCCCCAACCACTCTCCCTCGTCTCCTTCCCCACCTCCCCACCCCCCTAATCCTACTCCTTTCCACCCTTTCTTTCCTTCTTCACCTCCACCCTCTTTCCCTCCTCTATCTATCCTCTTCCTCCCCCTACCCATTACCTTTACTTTCCCTTCCCCACCCACCCCATCTCCACATCCCCTTCCCCACCCATTCCTCTTCCCCTTCCCTCCTCTCCTCTTCTCCTCCCCTTCGATTAAGCATTCCTCTTTATACAAACACACACACATTTTCCTTTTCGCAGTTTCCTCATATTAAAAAAATCTCACTTTGTGTATTTACTATTACTTAAATCAATTAACACTTTAATCTTCTTTCCTGATGACGTCACCGAAAGCATTCTGGTCTCGTATTCGCTGAGTTATGGATTCGAATCCCGCACTCCTCTACGATTCCCAGCAGATACCTGCCCCAACAGTCCCTAAGCGTATAAAAGGTCAAAGGTCACGGCTTGAGCCGCAGCTACTCAGCGCCTCCTGGCGTAGGTTCCTCATCTTCTTTTTCTATGATATCAAACGTTCTCTTTTAGTTTTCTGTGATTTTTTTTTTTATCTTTTTGTCTCCCTTATCTCTCCGACTTCTTCAACGTTTCTTTCTTTCCTCTTCTCTCTCCAGCATTCGTCTCTCTCTCTCTCTCTCTCTCTCTCTCTCTCTCTCTCTCTCTCTCTCTCTCTCTCTCTCTCTTTCTCTCTCTTTCTTCTCTCTCTCTCTCTCTCTCTCTCTCTCTCTCTCTCTCTCTCTCTCTCTCTCTCTCTCTCTCTCTCTCTCTCTCTCTCTCTCTCTCTCTCTCTCTCTCTCTCTCTCTCTCTCTCTCTTTCTCTTTCTTTCTCTTCCTCTCTCTCTCTCTCTCTCTCTCTCTCTCTCTCTCTCTCTCTCTCTCTCTCTCTCTCTCTCTCTCTCTCATTATTTTGATTAAGATTTCTTTCTGACTTCGCAAGAATTCGCAAGTTTAAGTGTTATCGTTTTGTCCTTTCGTTTGGTAAATATTTTTACTTTTTTTTCCGACTTTCCTTTAACGCACATTGTCCAATCCATCTCGCTTTTCTTCTTCCTCCTCCTCCTCCTCTTCCTTCTCCTCCTCCTTCTCTTCCTTCTCCTCTTCTTCCTCCCTCTCCCTATCTTTCTTTTTCTTCCGTTATTGCCTCCTCTTCCTTCTTTTTTCTCTTCCTACTCCTTCTCCTCCTTTTCCTCCTCCTTCTCCTTTTCTTCCTCCCTCTCCCTATCTTTCTTTGTCCTCCGCCACCACCTCCTCTTCCTCCTCCTTCTCCTCCTCCTTCTTCTCCTCCTCCTCTTCTTCCTCCCTCTCCCTATCTTTCTTTGTCCTCCGCCACCACCTCCTCTTCCTCCCCCTTCTCCTCCTTTTCCTCCTCCTTCTTCCTCCTCCTTTTTCTCCTCTTCTTCCTCCTCCTCCTTCTTCTCCTCTTCTTCCTCCTCCTCCTCCTCCTCTTCCTCCTCCTCCACATCTTCCTCTACTCCTTCCCCTCTTCTTCTCCCTCTTCTTCCTCCCTCCCTATTTTTCTTTCTCCCCCACCACCACCACCACCACCACTTCTTCCTCCTCCTCCTTCCTCTCCTCCTGGTTCCTCTCCTCTTCTTCCTCTTCCTCCTCCTCCATCTTCCTCTCCTCCTCTTCCTCCTCCTCTTCCTCCTCCTCTTCCTCCTCCTCTTCTTTCTCCTCCTCCACCGTCACCGTCTCCTCCTCTTCCTCCTCCTTTTCATCCTCTTCCTCCTCATCTTTATGTTTTTCCCTTTCCTTTTTCCTTCAAATTCATATTACTTTTAATCACTCTTATCCTCTAATGATAATTCATTTTTTTTTTCTCGTACATAATTTTTCCCTTTCAGTATTTCCTGTAAATTCATCGATTTTTTTTAATTTCCGTTAAAATAACTTTGATTTTTTTCTTTCGGGAAGAGATCTTTTTGCAATTTCTCGAAATACGTAGATTTAAGAAAAAATCAAATGAAGCTACTGGAAACATCAGAATAATAAATGAACAAGCGCAGGAGCAAATGTTAAAAGAACTATTGGTGACAACCCGTTGTTCTTACAATTACCAAACGGTTTTATCAAGTTTAATAATGGCGACAGTTACAACAAAATTGTATGTAATTGGTAATTGTCGGCAAGTCTATCGAACTAAACACCACGAGTGAGGACGGGACCTTTAATAGTACGACGTTACAGCTTAATCAAGGACCACGACTGCGTACTTGATGAAGTACACAGGCGACGCAGCACAGTTTGAACTTGTCTCTCACATCTAGAAGCATTCCAAGTGAGAGAGAAGTTCATTCAGTTCAGCAACTGGATGTCTGCCTTTGCTCTGTGCTGCGTCTCTGTTTGGTCTTAGGCTAACAAGTGAAACGTACTAATTAAGGTTCCGTCCTCACACGGTGTTTCTCTTGAATTACGTCAATGTCTGCAGAGCGTATCACCATATTGGAGGGTTTTGCTTCCTCATCCTCCTCACCCTACCCCTCCAGGTCTAATGTTATATAGAAATCAGCGTGCTCACAACAGACCTTAACGAAATGCAAGATGGTAATGTGTGCCCGTTATGTACATGATGGATTATCATATCCATCACAATTTTGAGCTGTTCCTGTACAGTCACAAACAAAAGTTTCGACTTACCAGAGTTTTTCATGATACAAAATTTAAATCCTTTGGCTCACAATTTTTGTAATCAGTTCAAGAAAATTACCTAACTGTAAGCTAGATATTGTATAGGAAGATACATCACGTACTCAACAAAAATATATAATATTGACATTGTGAGAACTGTAGCATGGATCAAAACTTTTGCTCGTGACTGTACGTCTCACGCCTGGGTGAAATAAAAAAAAATCGTTAAGACTACCGCTATTATATATATATATAAAAAAGCCCGTTTCCGCCGGAAATTCCTCAAGGGGACACGTCCCCTTCGGCCCCTGATTGGCTGAGAGAGTGGTGACGTCACGGCAATGAAGACATCTCATTAGCCAAGAGTGGTGACGTCACGGCAAAGAAGACGACTAATTGGCCGAGAGCGGTGACGTCACGGGAATAGGAGACGACTGATTGGCTGTGAGCAAAGTGAGATCGGCCGAAGGTCCGAACCCACGCCTACCGGGGTCGGGCGCAGCCTGTTGCTCGATATATATATATATTATATATATATATATATATATATATATATATATATATATATATTGTGTATATGTAGTATTGTGTATATGTGTATATACATACATGCATATATATATATATATATAAATATATACTGTATATATGTATATATATATACATACATGCATATATATACATACATACATACATATATATATATACACTGTATATATGTATATATATATACATATATATATATATGTATATATACATATATATATATATATATATATATATATATATATATATCCTCAAGTTCCAAAATTCATGACTTGATAATGATTCGGTTTGACGTCACTAACTACTATCAAGAGGCTAGGACGGTGACCCTCATAGAGGACTCTTTAATGTGGAATTAAATTAACCATCCTCTTGGTCCAACTCGTTGGTGGGAGGGTTCGAACTACTGTCACTTCAACCTTCGCCGCAAATAGCGACGCTCTAACCCGCTTGACCAGCTGCAATGATAGAAGTCTGCAAGCCAGACGTCATAAGAATCATCTCCCTATTACTCATCTTCAAATCCCATCAACAGCCTCTTCCACATCTGGAGACGCAACCTCGTTGGGCTGGCATTTAATCTCCGGACCGGGTCTAAGATCTTGCATCAACTTTGTAATTCCTCCATCGTAAGGAAGAGACAACCGGAGACTGATCAACTTTAAGTGCTACCACTACAAGCCTGCGACACAGAAACGT
>NC_134781.1:11648881-11656381 GCF_046742065.1 Oratosquilla oratoria | reverse complement strand
GTGTAGGAGGTGTAGGTGTTCTGTAGAACAAGCAACAATATGTGTAGGAGGTACAGGTGTTCTGTGGAACAAGCAACTATATGTGTAGGAGGAGCAGGTGTTCTGTGGAACAAGCAACTATATGTGTAGGAGGTGCAGGTGTTCTGTAGAACAAGCAACTATATTTGTAGGACGTGCAGGTGTTCTATAGAACAAGCAACTATATGTGTAGGAGGTGCAGGTGTTCTGTAGAACAAGCAACTATATATGTAGGAGGTGCAGGTGTTCTGTGGAACGAGCAACTATATGTGTAGGAGGTGCAGGTGTTCTGTGGAACAAGCAACTATATGTGTAGGAGGTGCAGGTGTTCTGTGGAACAAACAACTGTATGTGTAGGACGTGCAACTGTTCTGTGGAACAAACAACTGTATGTGTAGGACGTGCAGGTGTTCTGTGGAACAAGCAACTATATGTATAGGACGTGCAAGTGTTCTGTGGAACAAGCAACTATATGTGTAGGAGGTGCAGGTGTTCTGTAGAACAAGCAACTATATGTGTAGGAGGTGCAGGTGTTCTGTAGAACAAGCAACTATATGTGTAGGAGGTGTAGGTGTTCTGTAGAACAAGCAACTATATGTGTAGGAGGTACAGGTGTTCTGTGGAACAAGCAACTATATGTGTAGGAGGTGCAGGTGTTCTGTAGAACAAGCAACTATATGTGTAGGAGGTGCAGGTGTTCTATAGAACAAGCAACTATATGTGTAGGGGGTGTAGGTGTTCTGTAGAACAAGCAACTATATGTGTAGGAGGTACAGGTGTTCTGTGGAACAAGCAACTATATGTGTAGGAGGTGCAGGTGTTCTGTGCAACAAGCAACTATATGTGTAGGAGGTGCAGGTGTTCTGTGGAAGAAGCAACTGTATGTGTAGGAGGTGCAGGTGTTCTGTGGAACAAACAACTGTATGTGTAGGACGTGCAACTGTTCTGTGTAACAAACAACTGTATGTGTAGGACGTGCAGGTGTTCTGTGGAACAAGCAACTATATGTGTAGGAGGTGCGGGTGTTCTGTGGAACAAGCAACTATATGTGTAGGACGTGCAGGTGTTCTGTGGAACAAGCAACTATATGTGTAGGAGATGCAGGTGTTCTGTGGAACAAGCAACTGTATGTGTAGGACGTGCAAGTGTTCTGAGGAACAAGGAACTATATGTGTAGGAGGTGCAGGTGTTCTGTGGAACAAACAACTATATATGTAGGAGGTGCAGGTGTTCTGTGGAACAAGCAACTATATGTGTAGGAGGTGCAGGTGTTCTGTGGAAGAAGCAACTATATGTGTAAGAGGTGCAGGTGTTCTGTTGAACAAGCAACTGCATGAGTAGGACGTAAAAATGTTAGGTAGGACAAGCATCTGTATGACTGTAGATGTAATTGTTTCATAAGAGAGACCCGTGCGTTCAACATTATTGGGATAAATAATCATAATTTCGAAAAAACTGGCGAAATAGATACAGAAGAATATGGGTAAGAAGGGCGGTTATAATGTCTATTTAGATTAAGAACGTTTTAATTGCCCTCTGATTTAATTTAAACATTTTGAATATAAATAATAAAATACAAATTATCTAGAATATACACTCGATGGGAGGGGGGGGGGGCAGGTCGGTTCCAGTGGAAATTTGTCTGCGGTAGAAGCCATGAGCTCATCTGACAAGCGATCATTGCTTCTTCGCGTCATTAAGCGTCATCACTCGTATTTATCTTCTTTCACGACAACACGTGTTCACCAAAGCACAGACGTAACACACTTGTCCGATCAATCTTTAGATCTGGTCTAAAGTCGACTAGTATCTGACGCTTCTTGTGAAGCTCTTACGTCGCCGACGACCAACTCAGGCGTCCTGACGTCAAGTCGCTTGTTATCCTTCTCACAGCGACAATTATTTCAGCCGCAACACCGCTCTTCCAGAGACTGTTTTCACTACTGACGGTTACAGACCGTGTCAGTGAAGATGCCACTTTACCCCGACGCACGTCCGGCTGCACTGTGTCTAGCACTCATAGTTCCCAAACACCTGCCCCCTACCTATCTAACTAACCACCTCCAACCACCTCCCTCCCTCCCTCTTCCCCATCTCACCTTACCTCACCTTGTCATATCAAACCTGTATGCATTCACTCACATTTTCACAGATACTATTTAGCTGTCTGGCTGCATCTCTCTCTCGTTCTCCTTTTTATTCAGAGATCAAATAAGACACGAACCATAAGCAGGATGAGCTAGATATCTAAAGTCTCCCCTTAACCTTTATACATCTTTTATCATACGTCTGTTCTTCCGTTCACATTCTTTTGCTGGGATATTGCATGCAATTGCATATTTCCTGGAATACCAAACGATTTCGATCGTTAAATGTATTAGTAATTAGCTTATTCCTTCAAACACTTCTGTCATTAATTCTACGAAGGATGGAAGACACCTGCAATATATAATTTCCACTTTTGTTTACATCGGTTGCTAGGCAACCGGACAATCAGCACGGCATCTAACCTAGCGCTGCCAAGCTTTGTACTATCGCAATACATGCACACCACATACTTTAGTCGCAATGCATGAATATAAGAACAAGATGATTAGTATGAAATATGTGAATTTATTAAATGAGAAATTCTACAGCCATCTGATCAGAAACAAATCTGTCCTAACCAAATTATTCATCTTTTGTTTTATAGTCCCAACGCAACGTTTCTACTCAGTTGTCGATTAAGTAAACGACATTACTGCACCAAATCCATGCAACGTCTAACAGAGACCCGAGAAGACAGATCAGTGAAAGCAAGTACAACACTACCTTACCACACTCTTCCACACCTCCACCCATCCATCCACCTCCACCACCTGATCGAACCAATGACATCATCGTCAAGTTACTACTTTAGGAAGGAATACGTCCGAACGTATTTCGATGCGCGGGAGGAGTCGAGGTAACGTAATCGATGTTGTATGATGAGTCGTTATTTAGGGTTGAGTCACCGTTATCCTATGTCACCCTTTCTACTGTGGACATGTATAAATGCGCGCACACACACACACACACACACACACACACACACACACACATATATATATATATATATATATATATATATATATATATATATGTATATGTATATATATATATATATATATATATATATATATATATATATATATATATATATATATATATATATATATGTCTAAATGAAAATATTCTAAAAAACGCTGTGGAAGTCGGGGACAGGTGGTATTACGGTGACACTTTGTCCTAAAAATATTCTTGAAAAAGCGCTTGGGTAAGTCGGGGTCAGGTGGTATTCTTCTTCTTCTTCTTCTTCTTCTTCTTCTTCTTCTTCTTCTTCTTCTTCTTCTTCTTCTTCTTCTTCTTCTTCTTCTTCTTCTTCTTCTTCTTCTTCTTCTTCCTCGCGTTCTTCTTCGCGTTTTTCTTCGCGTTCTTCTTCACGTTCTTCTTCGCATTCTTCTTCGCGTTCTTCTTCGCGTTCTTCTTCGCGTTCTTCTTCTTCGCGTTCTTCTTCGCGTTCTTCTTCGCGTTCTTCTTCCTCGCGTTCTTCTTCGCGTTCTTCTTCCTCGCGTTCTTCTTCGCGTTCTTCTTCGCATTCTACTTCGTGTTCTTCTTCGCGTTCTTCTTCGCGTTCTTCTTCGCGTTCTTCTTCCTCGCGTTCTTCTTCGCGTTCTTCTTCGTGCTGGGGATCCCGTGTTGGGGTTCCGCCCCGAGGCCGAGGCCGAAGGGGAAAACGAGGGATTAGAGCGCGGAAAGCTGCGGCCGTAGGCCGCTGTTTGCGCAGCCAAGCCCCCGGCGAAGCCGGGGAGGGCGAAGCCCGCGGCTTGTATATATATATATATATATATATATATATATACATATATAATATATATATATAATATATATAGTGTGTGTGTGTATGTGTTGTGTGTGTGTACACACACACACACACACACACACACACATATATATATATATATATATATATATTTGTGTGTGTGTGTGTGTGTGTGTGTGTGTGTGTGTGTGTGTGTGTGTGTGTGTGTGTGTGTGTGTGTGTGTGTGTGTGTGTGTGTGTGTGTGTGTGTGTGTACAACACTGAATGGGTCCCAGTGATTAGAGATACATTTTAACAACCACAATGCACTTTAATTCTAAGCCATCAAGGCCGACATGCAGAAATTGAAATGTGGTACTGCCAAGAACTCGAACCCCAGCATCCTCATGACAAGTGCGGCAGTGACTTACCAACTAGGCTTGATAGCCTAGTTGGTAAGTCACTGCCGCACTTGTCATGAGGATACTTGGGTTCGAGTAATTGGCAGTACCACATTTCAATTTCTGCATGTCGGCCTTGATGGCTTAGAATTGAAGTGCATTTTGGTTATTAATATATATATACATATATATATATATATAAATATGTATATATATATATATATATATGTATATATGTATATATATATATATCTTCTTTTCTTCGATGATTTCGTGAAAAACCCCACTTCACTACAATTGGAAAGAAAAAATACAAAAGACACGTGGATACTCTTTGCCCATTACTATCAGCTAACAGTTTCTTCCAAACTCCCAAAAGATAATCTCAAATATGTAATAATAAAAGCTCTTATTGACCAAGAAGTGTTAGGCTCAGATGGATACCACTTAATCCCTCAAGCCATTGCTGATGAAAATGAGGAAGATGTAGTAGTGGAGCCTCCTCAATCTAGAATTAGAAAGAATTATATTAGAACGGGAGAAAATGGAATTAGAGAGAGAACGAAACATGAAAATAAGGGGAAAGAACGTGAACGACAGGAGAAAGAACTTGAAAGAGAATATGAAAGAGAGAAGAAGAAAAAACGTGAAAGAGAATATGAGAGAAAGAACTTGAGTATGTACGTAAATTAAGAGTTAATAAGCCGTGAAATAGAGTCCCTTTTTCAGGCAATTTGAACGACTGGTCCAACATCAGAAATGTCCTGAGGAAGAGTGGGTATGGCTTATCCAAACTAAACTAACTGGTACAGCTGCTAGAGTATTCAATACTATTGAGGATTATTCCTCCTACCCGTAAGTAAAAGAAAGTACATTAAAGGCGTATCACACTCCTAGGGCTTACAAACAAAAGTTTCCCAATTTACTTAAGTCTCCCATTGATACTTTCGAGTTTGTTTCTGAAAACCTAAAGCTTTTCAAGCAACGGTCGTCCTCAAAGGGTGGTAGGAACCTATGACCAACTCATTGACCTTATGGCATACAAAGAGTTTAAGGGGAGTATTCCATCCCCTATAATACTTTATTTAAATAACAAGGACGTCTCAAATCTTAAAGAGGCGGCCTTGCTGGCTGATCAGTATCCAAACGTACAATCATCAGTAGATTCCCTTGGCACTCCTGGTGATTAGGTAATGGGAAAACCCGTTAATGTTTTGTGTGGGTATTGTAAACGTAACGGACATCACATTTCCAAATGTCCCGAGCCAAATTGTAATACCTCACAATACTCTGGGAAGACCCAAAATTTTTACAAATCTTCCGTAAAGCTAGGTGTTGGAATAAAACCCCAAAGTCCTCCTAAACCAATGTCACATATTATAACTCAGTCCTCAACATCTCCTGAGGATCTCTTTAAAGACTACAAATCCTCTGGTGAAGTTGCTATAACCTTACATATTATGCATATATGTTATTTCACTTCTGGTTACCATTCTTTGAAGAAACCAGTCACTTGCTAATTTATTCATGAAGAAATAAGACGCCAAAAATCAGTCAATTATCCTCTTACTCGATTCTTATTACGATCCAGGGGATGCTGGCAACCTCTAGACACTCCAAAAATTATATTGCAGATTGATGAGGAACAAATTATCAACCACCTTCTCACCACACTCTATCACCCAAAGCAGACCCAGGAACATATATATAGCTGGGTTCGAATCCTCGGCTCGTCCACGTTTCAATTTCCAACGGATGCCTCCTTCGAGCGACTCTCAGTCTCGTTTGCGATGGTATGGAATTAAAAGTGATATGTGGTTGAAAAAGATATATATATGTATATGTATATATATATATATATATATATATATATATATATATGTATATATATTGCAGTATTTCACAAATGACACGTGAATATAATTTGCAGAAAAAACACTGGAAAATAATAAACGTAGACCTAACATTTCTTATTTACCAGTATTTTTTCTGCACAACACACAATGTATATATATATATATATATATATATATATATATATATATATATATATATATATATATATATATATATATACGTATATATATATTGGAAAACTGTAGACACCAGACACAATTGAAGGGGCTGGGGCCTTAACTTTAATGTTCAAGGCAAAGTCAACCACGCGCAATTCCTGCCCACTGCAGAGTTAGGAGTGAACTTGATAGAAGGCACTTCAGAGGACAAACAGGCAGTCAGAACTAAAATCGTAGGAGCACTGAAATCCAAACAGACCAGTCGTTCCCCGACCACTGAAGAAACCAAAGCATTAGCGGAACTACGCAGAGATCGTTCAATTGTTGTTTTAACTAGCGAGAAAGGGAGGTCAACCGTCGTTATGGACAAGGAAGACTATGACTAAAAGGCTCTGGCGTTGCTTCAAGATACCCAGACTTACATCATTATACCTCAAGACCCTACCAAGAAATTACAGGCCAAAGTCGAACGAGAGCTGAAAGAACTCAGAGAAAAACGGGTTATAAATGATGACGAGTGGAAGAAAATGAGGCCAGGGGATTCCACCATCCCTAAGTTCTATGGGTTACCAAAAGTCCACAAAGAAAATATTCCCTTTCGACCCATAGTGGCTTTTAGAGATTCACCGACTTACCATCTTGCTTCGTACTTGGCTAAACTTCTCAGACCTCTAGTGACCAACTCACCACACATGCTACAGAATTCAACTGACTTCATCGAAAGAATCAAAGGACTTAACCTAAGGAGAGGAGATGTCTTGGTTTCCTTCGATGTTCAATCCATGTTTACGTCCATCCCATGGAGGAGAACCGGGGATTCTTGGATAATCAGAAACTTTCCTTGTCAGAACTCATGGGACCCATCTCCCTGTGCCTTGACTCTACATACTTCCACTTCAGAGATCACACCTATCACCAACGTAAGGGAACACCCATGAGATCGTCTATTTCAGTTGTGGTGGCTGAAGTGGTGATGCAACGACTAGAACCTCAACTTCTAAGTGCTGCACCTTCTTCACTTAAACTGTGGACTAGATATGTCGATGGTGTGTTCGCCATTTTGGACAGCAAGGACGTAGAACCTTTCTTCAGTCACATCAACAGTATTGAACCGGCTATTCAATTTTCAATGGAACTGGAGAAAGATTTTCAACTGCCGTTCCTGGACGTCTGCGTCAAGCGCGAAGGTGACACCCTTAGTACAAGTGTCTACAGAAAGCCCACACACACAGATAGACTGTTGGAC
>NC_134781.1:11641381-11643881 GCF_046742065.1 Oratosquilla oratoria | reverse complement strand
CTCTTGTTTTTCCATTGTCCCATTTCAATAAATCATTCTTATCTAAGATTTTCATTCCTTTCATAATTCTATAAATAGTAGGTCTCCTCTTTCCCTTCTGTGTTCCGGAGTTGGTAATTCTAATTTGGACAGTCTTTGTTCATATGTCATTTTGGAAATAGTTGGTGGCAGTTTTGTTGTTGCTCTTTGTATTCTTTCTAATTTCCAAATATTCTTTTTGGTACTGGGTGTACATAGTGTTGCTGCGTACTCATGTTTTGGTCTTATTAGTGAAGTTATTTTTTTTATCATTTCCTCATCCAAATAGACAAATGCTACTTTTATTGACCTTAATAAATTGTAGGTTTCTCCGACTATTTTATTCATATGTTTATCCGGTGTCATGTCTTTGCTGTGTGTGTGTGTGTGTCTGTGTGTGTGTGTGTGTGTGTGTGTGTGTGTGTGTGTGTGTGTGTGTGTGTGTGTGTGTGTGTGTGTGTGTGTGTGTGTGTGTGTGTGTGTGTGTGTGTGTGTGTGTGTGTTCGTGCGTGTGTGTGTTCACATAATTCTAACATACAGGAAGGAAGCTCCGTTTACGGGGTCCTGTCTCCTGATACCCAATTATCATACCTCGCTTTAGATTCTGTGTGTGTGTATTCACCTTGGTCTTTGGATCACGTGGTGGACTCGTGATCGCGCGCGCCTGTGTGTGTGTGTGTGTGTGTGTGTGTGTGTGTGTGTGTGTGTGTGTGTGTGTGTGTGTGTGTGTGTGTGTGTGTGTGTGTGTGTGTGTGTGTGCGTGCGTGCGACTGTGTATGTTCACCATGATCTTGGATCACGTGTTGGACTCGTGATCGGCAGTTATTAACCTCCCGGATGAGAGCTCAGAGCTTGTGTGACCAATCTATGGGTCATAATGTGACCTTATACGCACCCACCCACCCAACTCTCCACCCATGAGAATTGGAGTAACAACCCGCAGCGCAGCAATACTGAAATGATTCCAGCCCTGGGTGGGATTCGAACCCGGACCGCTGAAGTGGCAGGCGAAAACCCTAACCACTGCGCCACGAGGCTGTGTGTGTGTATATGTGTGTATGTGTGCGTGTGTGTGTGTGTATGTGTGTGTCTGCGCATGTATATGTGTGTGCGCGTGTGTGTATGTGTGTGCGTATGTATGTGTGTGTGTGTGTGTGTGTGTGTGTGTGTGTGTGTGTGTGTGTGTGTGTGTGTGTGTGTGTGTGTGTGTGTGTGTGTGTGTGTGTGTGTGTGTGTGTGTGCGCGCGTGCGTGCGTGTGTGTGTGTGTGTGTGTGTGTGTGCGTATGTGTGCGTATGTGTGCGTATGTGTGCGTGTGTGCGTATGTGTTAGTGTGTGCGTGCGCGTATGTGTGTGTGTACGTGTGTGTGTGTGTGTGTGTGTGTGTGTGTGTGTGTGTGTGTGTGTGTGTGTGTGTGTGTGTGTGTGTGTGTGTGTGTGTGTGTGTGTGTGTGCACGCGTGATTAATTCTTCTAGCATACAGGAAGAGAGCTGCGCTCATGGAATCCTATCTCCTAGTCTCCAATTATCATACCTCACTTTATATTGTATGTATGTATGTATGTATGTATGTATGTATGTATGTATGTATGTATGTATGTATGTATGTATGCGTGTATTTACCTAGTTGTATTTTACGGGAAGGGGAGCTATGCTCGTGAGGTCCCGTCTTCATATCTCATTTTATCTAAACTATTTTTAAATTCATGTATTGTTTTTGCACACACCACTTTCTCATCTAACTTGTTCCAACTGTCTATTGCTCTGTGAGGAAAGCTGTTCTTTTTCAAATCTCTTCTATAGTTGTCTTTTTTTATTTTCTTTCCGTGTCCTCTTGTATTTCTGTCATCCCATTTTATCAGATTATCTCTATCAGTAATTTCTATGCCTTTCATGATTCTGTAAATAGCTATCAAATCTCCTCTCTCTCTTCTTTGCTCTAGTGTCTGTAGTTTAAGTTTTTGTAGTCTCTCTTCATATGATAGTTTTGAGAGTGTTGGTGCCAGTTTAGTAATTGCTCTTTGTATTCTTTCAAGTTTTTTTATACATTTTTTTGTACTTGGTGACCATATCGTTGCTGCATATTCCAATCTTGGTCTTATCAGGGTGACTAGGATTTTCCTCACCATTTCTTCATCCAGGTATGTAAATGCCACTTTGATTGTTCTTATTAAATTATAAGTTTCTCCAAAAATCTTATTTATATGTTTCTCAGGTGACATATTATTCATAACAATGACTCCCAGGTCCCTCTCATTTTCTACTCTTTTTATTCCTTCTTCTCCTAAATTATATGATCCTGTTATTCTGTTTTTGCTTTTTCCAAATTCCATTATACTACACTTTTTTGTATTGAACTCCATCTCCCACTTCCTACTCCATTCTTGTACTTTATTTAGATCTCTCTGTAGTGATTCACAATCTTCTTCAGTTTTCACTCTTTTCAGTAATTTTGCATCATCTGCAAAGAAGCTCATATAGCT
>NC_134781.1:11556381-11636381 GCF_046742065.1 Oratosquilla oratoria | reverse complement strand
GAAATGTGTGGAAGTGTGTCCACTTCCTAATGTAATTCATTCCTAATATGACATAGGAGTACAGTGTTGGTCTACAGTTGATTGTACTCGTATCAAGCAGAAACTGGACACTACGACTAACAACACTGGAAAGAAGGAAAAGGGACGTGAAATGTGTGGAAGTGTGTCCACTTCCTAATGTAATTTATTCCTAATATGACATAGGAGTACAGTGTTGGTCTACAGTTGATTGTACTCGTATCAAGCAGAAACTGAACACTACGACTAACAACACTAGAATGAAGGAAAAGGGACGTGAAATGCATGGGAGTGTGTCCACTTCCTAATGTAATTCATTCCTAATATGACATAGGAATACAGTGTTGGTCTACAGTTGATTATACTCGTATCAAGTAGAAACTGGACACTACGACTAACAACACTAGAATGAAGGAAAAGGGACGTGAAATGTATGGGAGTGTGTCCACTTCCTAATGTAATTTATTCCTAATATGACATAGGAGTACAGTGTTGGTCTACAGTTGATTGTATTCGTATCAAGCAGAAACTGAACACTACGACTAACAACACTGGAAAGAAGGAAAAGGGACGCGAAATGTGTGGGAGTGTGCCCAATTCCTAGTGTAATTTATTCCTAATAAATTGGTTTACAAATTTGATTGTATCATGCAGAGATGCTGGAGACTACGACAAACAACGCCAGAGGAGAGATGAAAAAGAGACGTGAAATGTGTGTCCACGAGTTTGTTAACCTGATTTCGCGTCATTACTCAGTGAATGTCATTCGCCCCAGCTTTCCTTTGTCCCGAGGACGACGTGAATGACTTCAGTTCCAGGTAAGTACTTGAGAGTGTGTTAAGAATACATCTCAATATTTTATATATATTATATACGAGTCATACCGAACTTCTCATGTATGCATAGGTAGGAAATAATTTGACACGTGTATGTCTTAAAAAGTCTACAATTTGACACACACAGTCACACACAGTGGTCAGTCACAGGAAAATATTTTCTGTGCAAAAATGAATTTTATTCTTCAGTGTATTTGCCTCTTTGCATTTAACTACTTTTAGTACACAGGAAAGGAACAACGCTTGTGGAATTCTGCCTCTGCCTCTGCATTTACCTTACTGTAGTATACTCGTACAGGGAAATGGTAAACCATTAAGGGGCCCTATCTTCTATTCTCAAATTTATCGTACCTAGCTTGAAATTCATGTGTGATTCCAATATGTGTTATATCTTTCTATTCTCCAATTATTACCATACATATATTTAGATTCGTGAATGGTTCGAATTTGGGTTGCATAACCTTCTAAGCTATTCCAAAGTATGCATGCACCTGCCTGGGAAATGTATTTCTTTACATCCTTTAGACATTAGAGTGTGTGTGTATTTGTGTGATTGTGTGTGTGTGTGTGTGTGTGTGTGATTCACCATGGTCTTGGATTACGTGTTGGACTCGTGATCGACAGCTATTTCCTTTCCGGAAGAGAGCTCAGAGCTAATATATGACCGATCTATGGGTGATGCTGTGGCCTTATACGCACACACACACCCTACTCCCCGCCCACGAGTTGGAGTAACGACTCGCAGGGCAGCGATACTGAAATTATTTTAGCCCTGGGCGGGATTTGAACCTGGACCGCCGTAGTGGCAGTCGGGAATTCTACCAACTGCGCCATCAAGTCGTGCGTGTGTGTGTGTGAGAGAGAGTATGTGTGTATGTGTGTGTGTGTGTGTGAGTGTATGTGTTTGGGTGTGTGTGTGTGTGTGTGTGTGTGTGTGTGTGTGTGTGTGTGTGTGTGTGTGTGTGTGTGTGTGTGTGTGTGTGTGTGTGTGTGTGTGTGTGTACGATTCACCATGGTCTTGGATCACATGCTGGACTCGTGATCGACAGCTATTTCCCTCCCAGAAGAGAACTCAGAGCTCATTATACGATCGTATGACCGATCTATGCGTAATGCTGTGACATTACACGCACACACACACCCAACTACCCGCCCAAGAGAGTTGGAGTAACGACCCGCAGCGCACCGATACTGAAATTATTTCAGCCTTGGGCGATATTCGATCCCGGACCATAATGTGTGTGTATTTACCTAGTTGTATTTACCTAGTTGTATTTTACGGGAAGGGGAGCTATGCTCGTGGGGTCCCGTCTTCATATCTCATTTTATCTAAACTATTTTTAAATTCATGTATTGTTTTTGCACACACCACTTTCTCATCTAACTTGTTCCAACTGTCTATTGCTCTGTGAGGAAAGCTGTTCTTTTTAAAATCTCTTCTATAGCTGTCTTTTTTTATTTTCTTTCCGTGTCCTCTTGTATTTCTGTCATCCCATTTTTATCAGATTCTCTCTATCAGTAATTTCTATGCCTTTCATGATTCTGTAAATAGCTATCAAATCTCCTCTCTCTCTTCTTTGCTCTAGTGTCTGTAGTTTAAGTTTTTGTAGTCTCTCTTCATATGATAGTTTTGAGAGTGTTGGTGCCAGTTTTGTAATTGCTCTTTGTATTCTTTCAAGTTTTTTTATACATTTTTTTGTACTTGGTGACCATATCGTTGCTGCATATTCCAATCTTGGTCTTATCAGGGTGATTAGGATTTTCCTCACCATTTCTTCATCCAGGTATGTAAATGCCACTTTGATTGTTCTTATTAAATTATAAGTTTCTCCAAAAATCTTATTTATATGTTTCTCAGGTGACATATTATTCATAACAATGACTCCCAGGTCCTTCTCATTTTCTACTTTTTTTATTCCTTCTTCTCCCAAATTATATGATCCTGTTATTCTGTTTTTGCTTTTTCCAAATTCCATTATACTACACTTTTTTGTATTGAACTCCATCTCCCACTTCCTACTCCATTCTTGTACTTTATTTAGATCTCTCTGTAGTGATTCACAATCTTCTTCAGTTTTCACTCTTTTCAGTAATTTTGCATCATCTGCAAAGAAGCTCATATAGCTTTCAATTCCTTCATCCATATCATTAATATATATAGCAAACATTATTGGGGCCAGAACTGTTCCCTGCGGGACACCGCTTATTACTTCATTCCATTTTGAGTGCTGATCTCTTATCACTACTCTCATTTTTCTTTCTTGCAAAAAGTCTTCCATCCAATTTAGCAATTTACCTTGTATTCCTCCTTCATATTCTAATTTCTTAAGCAACTTCTTATGTGGTACTTTGTCAAAAGCTTTTTTTAGGTCTAGAAATGCACAATCAGCCCATCCATCTCTTTCTTGTATTATATCTATTAGCCTTGAATAGAAACATATTAAATTGGTGACGCATGATCGTCCTTGTCTGAATCCAAATTGCCTTGGATTTAGTACGTTGTTTTTTTCCAAGTATTTTACCCATCTACTTTTGATAATTCTTTCACATATTTTTGCTATTGTACTTGTTAGAGAGACTGGTCTATAGTTGGTAGGTTCTTCTTTATTTCCTCCTTTATATATAGGTACTATATTTGCTTTTTTCCAATCTTCTGGAACTTTTCCTTCTTTTAAGGAACTGCTTATTATGCTATGTATTTTGTCTGCCAGTTCATTCCTGCATTCTTTCAGAATCCAGTTTGCTATTTCATCTGGCCCATGCGATTTTCTGACATCAAAATTACCCAAGTGTGTCAATATTTCATTCTTTGTTACTTCTATTTCTTCCATAGGGGGGACTTTTTCCTTCCACTCAATCTCTTCAGGTTGTATATTTTCCCTTGTAAACACTGATTTAAAATGTTTGTTCATAATTTCTGCCATTTCCATTTCCTCAGTGTATTCAACTCCTCCTTGTCTTAATTTCTCTAAGTCTTGTTTGTTTTTCAGTTTATTGTTTACAAATCTGTAGAATAGTTTTGGTTGATCTTTACACTTTTCTATAACATCTTTTTCATATTTTCTTTTTTCCTCTCTGCACTTTTGTACATATTCATTTCTATAACCAGTATATATTTTCCATTTTTCAGGTCTTCTGTCTTTTTTCCATCTGTTCCAGGCTTTGTCTCTTTTGTCCTTTAACTCCCTACAACTTTTGTTGTACCAGCATTTTACATATTCTTTTTCTTGTTTTGTCTTGGGACATACTTTTCCACTCCTTTTTTGTAAATTTTTGTCAAAATATTCCATTTCTCTTCCACTGTTGTTTCTTCTTTGTATATTTCTTCCCAGTTTTCTTGTTGGAAGAATTCTCTTATTTTATCAAAGTTTGTTTTTTCATACATCATTCTTCCTTTTCTATATTGTTCATTTCTTTTCATATATTTTTCTTCATTAAGTTCCAGTTCAATCAATATGTGGTCACTTTTACCTATTGGTGTTTTATATTCAATCTTGTCCACTATTCTAGGTTCAGATGTAATTATTAAGTCTAGCCTCGATGGTTCTTCTTCATTTCTATACCTAGTGTTCTCTTGTATCCATTGTGTCATTGAATGGTCAGTAATCATCTCAAGTAGAGCATTTCCCCATGAGTCATCACCACTCTTTACTGTCATTTCTTCCCAGCAGATTTCTTTGCAATTAAAGTCTCCCATCATAACTATTCTTCCTCCGTCTTCCATTATTTTAGTTAATGCTATCTTTGTGTCCTCTAACATACTTTTATGTTCACTCTCCTCCCATGAGGCTGTTTTCGGAGGCACATAATTGATCACAAATTTTCTGCTCTTCTTATCTCGGTCTTCCACTTCTATCATAATCATCTCTACTGTATTCTTTCCATATATGACACCTTTCACGTTTATATCCTTCTTAGTCAGGAACATAACTCCACCCCCTTGTTTTTTCTCTCTGTTTCTAATCCAATAATTGTATGTATCATGTCCTACACTGTTGGGTGGTAGTGGGCCTTTTAATTTTGTTTCTACAATTCCCATTATGTCCGGTTCTTTTTCTTTCAAATAATCATTCAGTTCATTCAATCCTGTTATCAATCCATCTATATTTGTGTAAGACACTCTTAGTTTTCTGCCACTTCCATTGTATTCTCTGTTTCCCTTATGTTTTTCTTTAGTATGTCGAACTGCTTTATTTTCATGTTCACTACTCTCCAATAGAATCTCTCTTTCTCTGACTCCGTTCTTTCCTCGTTTTTTGCCTTAGCTTCAATTCTTTTCTGCTTTTCTGCCTCTCTTTCCTCCTTATTCATTTCTCTTTTTATCCATGCCTTTTTATATTGATCATTTGTTGCTAGTTTCCCTGTCTTGGATAGAATTTTCTCTGCTGTTGTTTGTGACCTGAATTTAATCTTAATTGGTCTGGTCTTATCTGTACTATATTTTCCGAGTCTGAATTTTTCCTCAATTTCCTTTATAATTTCTGGTTCATCTTCCTGGACTAATTTTAATAAACTGCTTACTCTTTCATTTTCCTCCTTGATTCTTGCAGTTCTATCTGGGTTATGTTTCTCTTCCATTCCTAATATAATTATACATTTCTTTTTGTCAGCTAATTCTCTTACTATATTCTCCTTCTGTCTCATCACTTTAATAACTGAGTCTTCATTATGTTCTTTCAATTGCTGTTTGACTATGTCAGTGAATGAAACCTTATTCCCTTCTTGAGTTATTCTCCAATTTTTAGCTTCTGTAGCTATTTTCTCTCTGTTTTCATTACTATTCTTCTTCAATTTCTCATTCTCCTCCTTTACATTTCCTAACTGTCTTTTTAGGTCCTCTATTTCTTCAGTTAAGTTTCTGTTAGCCTTCTCTAGTTGTTCCAACCTTTCAATTCTTTGGAAAATGGAGTCTACGTTACCTAACTTACGCTCCAAGTCCTCGATCACCTTATCAACTCTCTCCTCTAGTCTTATCAGTCGGGGGGGGGGGGGGGGGTTGTGTCCCCCCCACCCTCTTTAAATCCCTGGAACATATTCTCGTCACTTTCTTCTGTATTGCTCCTCTCTATACTTCTAATCTTTACATTTTTATTAGACATTTGATCCTCGCTAAGTCTTTTGTTTACCTTCCGCTTGTCTGGCTGGGCAAAGTCTACTCCCTCCTCATTTCCTTCCATTTCCCTCAGTAATCCCTCCCCTTTTCCTCTTTCCCTACGTTCCCACTACTCCACGAGCAATTTCCCCCCCACCCTGCAAAAACACTAGGCACTTCTCTTTGCGTTGGGATCCACAGACTTCACTTTTCTTCAGAACGTCTTCTAAGCCGTCCATTCGTTGAAGTGTGTGTGTGTGTGTGTGTGTGTGTGTGTGTGTGTGTGTGTGTGTGTGTGTGTGTGTGTGTGTGTGTGTGTGTGTGTGTGTGTGTGTGTGTGTGTGTGTGTGTGTGTGTGTGTGCGTGTTTGCGCGTGTGTGTGTGTGCGTGCTTGCGTGTGTGTGCGCACACACACGCCCTTGGACCCAATAAATCCTGATGACATGAAGGCAAACACTCGCCAGGATGTAGACCAAGACATTAACGAACCCTTCGCAATTACAAAGGTGATAAATTCACTTCGATGCTTTCATCATTTTCTTATTTATCATCCTTCCCTTCTTATTGAACAATTCTCAATTTTCCTTATCAACTAGACACACACACATACACATACACACGCACACACACACACAACTAGTTAACGGACATTGTGGGTGGAAAGACGGTTAGACAAGATTAAATCGATCGAGGGAGGGGGAGGGAGGGGGAAAGGAGGGGGAGAGATGGGGAAGGAAGGGAATGGGACGGGGATAATGGGCGGAAAAGAGAGGGGGTGGGGGTTGGAACCTCGTTAGTGATAATCGTCGCTTCTATCCTTGGAAAAATATCGTGTCAGAGGTCGAGTCACTGAGTCGGTAAACAAAAGTAGCAGAAAGGAGGAATGGTGGAGGTCAAAAGTGATCATTAACCTCCATTGGGTGGAAGTTATTCCCCAATCACAAAAGAATGATGCTGCGTAGCTGGTCAGTAGCGGTTTTCTTAAGTCCCTAACGTATTGACTGTCATAAGATTTATGCAATGTTCCATGTGGTTTGTAAAACGGAGAGATGGGTGGAGGGGTAGAAAAGAAATATATATATATATATATATATATATATATATATATATATATATATATATATATATATATATATATATATACACACACACACATACACACACACATTCGTCGGATGGACGGCGAAGATTGGAGTTCCGAAGAAAAAGTGAAATTTTGGTGGATCTCAACATCAAGGAAGTACCTTATTGTATTTACAGGGAAGGGGAAAGCTCGTTGTGTAGTGGGAAGGTGAGGAAAAAGGAGAAGGGGAGTGATTACTGAGGGAAATGGAAGGAAAAGAGGAAGGAGAGGACTTGGTCTAGGCAGGCAGACGCCATATAAACAAACGTCAATTTAGTGACGATGAAGGGACTAACAAAAATGTAAAGATTAGAAATATAGATAAGAGCAGCGCAATGGAAGGTGAGGATAATAATTTCCGGGGATTTAATGAGGGGGGGGATACCAACCTCCCCAGATTAGCAAGACTAGAGGAAAAACTTGAACAAATGACCGAACATTGGGAGAGTAGGTTCGGTAAAATGGCAGAGATTGCGCAGAGAGTTGACAAATTGGAAGAATTAGAGAAGGTGAACAAAAACCTAACTAAAGAAATAGAAGAATTAAAAAGACAGTTAAAAGAAGTAAAAGATGAGAATGAGGAATTAAAGAAGAAGAACAAAGAGAATAAAGAGTCCATAGCAAAAGAAGCACAGGGTTGGAAAAAATCCAAGAGAACAGTAAAGTTGCATTTACTGACATAATTAAACAGCAAATGAAAGAACAAACTGAAGACTCAGTTATTAAAGTGATGAGACAGAAGGAGAATATAGCAAAAGACTTAGCAGATAAAAAGAAATGTATGATTATATTAGGAATGGAAGAGAAGCATGATCTTAATAGAACCACAAGAATCAAAGAGGAAAAAGAAAAAGTAAGCAGTTTAATAGAGTTAGTTCAGGAAGATGAACTTGGAATCATAAACAAATTGAAGCGATGTATAGACTCGGAAAATATAGTACAGATAAGACCAGACCAATTAAGATTAAATTCAGGTCACAAACGACAGCAGAGAATATCTTAGCGAAACAGGGAAACTAGCAGCAAGTGAACAATATAAAAAGGTATGGATAAAAAGAGAAATGAATAAAGAGGAAAGAGAGGAGAAAAAATTGAAAATGCAAGAAGCTAAAAAAAAAAAAAAAAAACGAGAACAGAACAGAGAAAAAGAGAAATATTATTGGAGAGTAGTAAATATGAAAGTGAGGAGATGGACCATACCAGAGAAAAACAAAAGGGAAACAGAGAATACAATGGAAGTAGCAGAAAACTAAGAGTGTCTTACACAAATATAGATGGATTAATAACATGATTGAATGAACTGAATGATTATCTGAAGGAAAAAGATCCGGACATAATGGGAATTGTAGAGACAAAATTAAAAGATCCACTACCACCCAACAGTGTAGGACATGATGCATATAATTATTGGATTAGAAACAGAGAGACAAAACAAGAGGGTGGCGTTATGTTCCTGACTAAGAAAGATATAAATGTGAGGAGTGTCACATATGGAAAGAATACAGTAGAGATGATTATGATCGAAGTGGAAGACAGAGATAAGAAGAGCAGAAAGTTTGTGATAAATTATGTGCCTCCAAAAACAGCCTCGTGGGAAGAGAGTGAACATAAAAGTATGTTAGAAGACACAAGGATAACATTAAATAAGATAATGGAAGATGGAGGAAGAATAGTTATGATGGGCGACTTTAATTGCAAAGAAGTCTGCTGGGAAGAGATGACAGTAAAGGGTGGAGATGACTCATGGGGAAATGTTCTACTCGAGATGATTATTGACCATACAATGACACAATGGATACAAGAGAACACTAGGTATAGAAATGAAGAAGAACCATCGAGACTAGACCTAATAATCACATCTGAACCTAAAATAGTGGAAAAGATTGAATATAGACACCAATAAGTAAAAATGACCACATACTGATCGAACTGGAACTAAACGAGGAAAAATACATGAAAAGAAATGAACAATATAGAAAAGGAAGAATGATGTATGAAAAAGCAAATTTTGATAAAATAAGAAAATTCTTTCAAAAAGAAAACTGGGAAAGAATATACAAAGAAGAAACAACAGTGGAAGAGAAATGGAATATTTTGACAAAAATTTATATATAAAAAAAAAAAGGAGTGGAAAAATATGTCCCAAGACAAAAACAAGAAAAAGAATATGTAAAGTATTGGTACAACAAAAGTTGTAGGGAGTTAAAAGACAAAAGAGACAAAGCTTGGACCAAATGGAAGAAAAACAAAATACCTGAAAAATGGAACATATATACTTGTTATAGAAATTAATATGTACAAGCGTGCAGAGAGGAAAAGAGAAAATATGAAAAAGATGTCATAGAAAAATGTAAAGATCAACCAAAACTATTCTACAGATTTGTAAACAACAAACTGAAAAACAAACAAGATTTGGAGAAATTAAGACAAGGAGGAATTGAATACACAGAGGAAATAGAAATGGCGGAAATTATGAACAGGCATTTTAAATCAGTGTTTACAAGGGAGAATATACAAACGGAAGAGATCGAATGGAAGGAGAAAGTCCCCCCTATGAAAGAAATAGAAGTAACAAAGAATGAAATAATGAAACACTTGAGTAATCTTGATGTTAGAAAATCGCATGGACCAGATGAAATAGCAAACTGGATTTTGAAAGAATGCAGAAATGAACTGGCAGACAAAATACATAGTAATAAATAGTTCCTTGAAAGAAGGAAAAGTTCCAGAAGATTGGAAAAAGCAAATATAGTACCTATATATAAAGGGGGAAATAAAGAAGACCCTACCAACTATAGAACAGTCTCTCTAACAAGTACAATAGCAAAAATTTGTGAAAGAATTGTCAAAAGTAGATGGGTAAAGTATTTGAAAAAAAAACGTGCTAAATCCAAGGCAATTTGGATTCAGACAAGGACGATCATGCGTCACTTATTTAATATGTTTCTATTCAAGGCTAATAGATATAACACAAGAAAGAGATGGATGGGCTGATTGTGCATTTCTAGACCTAAAAAAAAGCTTTTGACAAAGTACCACATAAGAAGTTGCTTAAGAAATTAGAAACTGAAGGAGGAATACAGGGCAAACTGCTTAAATGGATGGAAGACTTTTTGCAAGAAAGGAAAATGAGAGTAGTGATAAGAGACAAACACTCAAAATGGGATGACGTAATAAGCGGTGTTCCACAAGGAACAGTTCTGGACCCAATAATGTTTGCTATATATATTAATGATATGGATGAAGAAATTGAAAGTTATATGAGCTTCTTTGCAGATGATGCAAAACTATTAAAAAAAGTGAACACGGAAGAAGATTGAGTCACTACAGAGTGATCTAAATAAAGTATGGGAATGGAGTAGGAAGTGGGAGATCGAGTTCAACACTAAAAAGTGTAGTATAATGGAATTTGGAAAAAGCAAAAACAGAATAACAGGATCATATAAATTGTGAGAAGAAGGAATAAAAAAAGTAGAAAATGAGAAGGACCTGGGAGTCATTGTTATGAATAATATGTCACCTGAGAAACATATAAATAATATTTTTGGAGAAACTTATAATTTAATAAGAACAATCAAAGTTGCATTTACATACCTGGATGAAGAAATGGTGAAGAAAATTCTAATCACTCTGATAAGACCAAGATTGGAATATGCATCAACGATGTGGTCACCAAGTACAAAAAAAAAATGTATAAAAAACTTGAAAGAATACAAAGAGCAATTACAAAATTGACACCAACACTCTCAAAACTATCATATGAAGAGAGACTAACAAAACTTGAACTACAGACACTAGAGCAAAGAAGAGAGAGAGGATATTTGATAGCTATTTACAGAATCATGAAAGGCATAGAAATTATTGATAGAGATAATCTGATAAAATGGGATGACAGAAATACAAGAGGGCACGGAAAGAAAATCAAGAAAGACAGCTATAGAAGAGATCTGAAAAAGAACAGCTTTCCTCAGAGAGTAATAGACAGTTGGAACAAGTTAGATGAGAAAGTGGTGTGTGCAGAAACAATACATGAATCTAAAAATAGTTTAAATAGAATGAGATATGAAGACGGGACTTCACGAGCATAGCTCCCCTTCCCGTAAAATACAACTAGGTAAATACACATACAAACACACCGACACATCCACATGCACACATAAACACACTAGCTTACATGGGTACGCACACACACGCACGCACACATACAGACAATACACATATGCATAAAAAGGATAAAAATAGAAGAAAAGGTAAATATATATATATACATATACATATACATATGAATATATATATATATATATATATATATATATATATATATATATATATAATAAAATTGGAAAACTGAAAACCCTCCGAACAAATAAAAATGAGTTCTAAGTCTTTTTCACGTTGTGATTTCTTTAATATAGCGCTAACTATATCTGTAAGTTGGGTTGTGTAATCCTACGTTTAACACACGGCACTTTGAGATATTGAAGTACATTTGCCATTTCTCCGACCATGCAAAGAATTTATTGAGATCCTGCTGCAGTATCCCAGCATCCCCCATCTTAATGACGTCCTATTTTAGTGTCATACGCAAACTTAATGACATCACTATTAATCGTATTGTGCAAATCATTTATATGCATACCAAGATCTAAGAATATAAGGTCTAACCACTTCCGACCGAATTTCGAGGGAGTTGGCGCAGCGGGCCCGTGAACGTCACCTGGCTGCTCAAAGTGGGGTTAGCGGGTCCTATAGCTGTCAGTTGAAGCTGGTCCGTCGTTCAAAAATGACGTTGCCTTCGCTCGCACTGCTCCACGCAATTAGTTATATTCTGACAAATATTATATAAAATATATATATAAATATATATAAAATATTATAGTTCCTGTCTATATATATGTATATAATATATATGATATATAATATATATATATATATATATAATATATAGAATATTATAGTTCCTATCTTCCTTGGCGTTTCACAGTTTTCTTCAGTGTATCACAAAGAGAAAATGGACTCAGCCAAATGACGTCAGAAGCTGCGCAGAAGAATGTAAACTGTCTGACCTGTATATTTAGACCTTGATGCATACTAAACTATGTGGGACCCGAAACCGAGCCATGGGGAACTCCACTATTTTATTGTCATACGCAAACTTGATGACATCATTATTAATCCCATTGTGCAAATCATTCATATGCATACTAAACTATGTGGAACCCGAAACCGAGCCATGGGGAACTCCACTAGTAACATTATCCCATTTGGACTTTACACTAGTGACCCGCTATTTCATGTCACTAACCCATGCTCTAAAGACTGCTTCATTCTACCATAATGATCATTTTGCGAAAATATTGCCACATAAGCTTTTTCTCGAGATAAGAATATGGAAAACAAAATCGGTAAGTAAATACATAGATAAATAAAAGATGGATGAATATATACATGTATAAACAAATAAGTGAATGAATACGTAAAAATCATAATGGAATAGATGAATAATAAAGAAATAGATCAATAAGCTATGATAAAACGCAGTACACACTGAACGTCGAAGCGAGGAAATCGGCAGAGAATCCCGCCGGTACAAGCGAGATCACTTCGGGGCATCTTTGGGTTCTATTTTCTTTCGGAAGTCACCTTTATCCTCTTCCCTTTTCCTCCTGTCGGTATAGTCGTTCACAGACACTCGGAACAACAATATCCTGCGCTCTCTTTATATACGTATATTTATATATGTATTATGAGAGACAAATCAGGTACAGGGGAACGCACGAACAGTAAAAAAATAAATAAACAAATAAATAAATAACACTGAAGACGGCGAAAAAAAAAAATAACGATGAACCTTGTGTGTATTACTTTATTGGCGAGTCGTTCCGTGCCCTCTGCGTAAAAGCATCCTGTTCCAATAGGAACTAAAGTTTCGAATAACGCCAACGAAGAAGAATGTAAATACAAACAAGGATGCGTTATTTCACGTTGTGTTCCACTGTCGCTCAAGTCCTGGTCTACTTGAGCAATGTCACAGCTATCCCGAGAATCTCCGTCCAGAGCCCACCCCCATTCCCTGTCTTGGGCCCTCCCACCATCTCTACGCCGCACCCGGGGATGCACCAGAAGCCAAGGTAAGCGTGAGGCTTCGAATGAGCCTCAGGGCAAATTCTATAAATAACTGCCAAATAAACCAAAGCGACACGTTGAGACCAATTTACAAGATGTCGGCATGAAACGTTATTGTATATGCACACATACACGACTCGATGGCGCAGTGGTAGAGTTCCCGGCTACCACTACGGCGGTCCGGGTTCGAATCCTGCCCAGGGATGAAATAATTTCAGTAGCGCTGCGATGCGAGTCGTTACTCCAACTCTCGTGGGTGGGGAGTTGGGTGGGTGTGTGCGTGTAAGGTCACAGCATTAGCCAAAGATCGGTCATATTATGAGCTCTGAGCTCTCTTCCGAGATGGAAATAGCTGTCGATCCCGAATCCAACATATGATCCAAGACCATGGTGAATCACACAAATTCACAGCTTCACGGTGCAGTGGTATCGTTCTCGAACGCTAATACAGATCTGAGTTCGAGTCTCACCCAGGACAAAAAAAATCGGCATCACTGCACTGCAAACTGGTACTCCAACTCTAGTGATGAAGGAGTTGTGTGTGTGTATGTGCATGTATACGTGTGTGTATGTATTAACATTGGTCTTTGGATCATGTGCTGGACTCGTGAACGACAGCTACTTCCCTCCCGGAAGAGAGCTCAGAGCTCGTATGACCAATCAATGGGTAATGCTGTGACCTTACACGCACACACACACCCAACTCCCCGCTCACGAGAGTTAGAGTAACGACTCAAAGCATAGCGATACTGAAATGATTTCAGCCCGGACCGCCGTAGTGACAGTCGGGGACTCTACCAACCATGCCACCGAGACGTGTATGTGCGTGTGTGATTCACCATACCATGGATCATGCATTGGACTCATGATTGGCAACTCTTAGCCTCCTGGATGAGAGCTTAGAGCTCATATATTGCCTGATCTCTGGATATGTGTGTGTGGGTGAGTGAGTGTACATGCGTGTATTTACCTATTCTTCACATCCTTAAGACATGCAGTCTTTCTTAATGTGTTCCCATGGCATTTTAAAGCTCTTCCATCCTTAATCAAGAGATGTCTTATGCCAGTGCAATCTATCCCCTTTAATGACCCAAATACTGTAATCATCTCTTTCTTTTCAATTTTTCAAAGTTGGCAGACCCAGGGCTTTTAGTTTTTCCTGATGTGGTTTATCTGCCAGGCTGGGGACCAGTTTGGTTACTGCCCTTTGTCCCTTTGTATTCTCTTGATCTTAATTATATCCTTCACTCTGTGTGGGAACCATACCACTGGAGGAGACAAGGAGGGAGGGTCACCACATAAATTAAATGGTGAGGCCCTGCTGTGGATGTGTTGTGTCTTGCTGCATTGCTTCTGATCCAGGCACTGAGTGGGGGATAGTGATGACCTTTCATCCATATGCTAAGATTAAAGGAAATTAATGGAAGATGGATGGGAGTTGGATGGGTGGGAGTGGGTGCATGCCTTGGTTGGCTACCACTCTTATAATGGAGAAGAAATCATTTGGTATATAGATAGAACAAATTGGTCCCACCTTTCCTTTCCCTTTTAGTTTATGGTACTAGTTATCTCATCAATCATGGTTAGTTTTCATTGTAATGAAAACATGTTGAAAACATATACTGTACAGTATAATGACTTTTATACGAGATACAATACCAATTTACCATGAAAGAAGCAAATAGAAATAGTTCAAAAAGACAAAACTTTTGCACAACATACATGTATTGTGTGCAAATTTCTTAGTTAACTCCCTTATAAGAGGGAACATGCCCTTGGTATATACTGTAGATAGATAGAACACTATATTTATTGTTATTCATTTACAGTGTCTCACTTGTAATATTTCATTTTTATTTTACTTGTAGATATTAATTATTTTCATTTTCCCTTAGGATGATATCTCTGGTTGCTGAATCATCTGACTTGAAAGCTGAGTTGAACATCACACACTTCTCTGACCTTGGCTTTGATGAAAATTCAAAATCTGATCAACTTAAGGGAATCTCAAGGAGAGAGAAACAAAGTGGAGAGAAAGAGAAACAAGAGGTGAGGAAAAATCCAAAAATAATGGAATATAAAGCTGAAAAAGTAATATACGTGATGAAAAGAAACCCAAAAGAAACTAAAAGTGGTGGGACTCCTATCCATATTAAAAAACCTAAGTTAGAAAAACAGAATGATGAGGGACATCATGATAGCAGAAAAGAAAAGATTTTGAAGTCTAAGAGCCACAACACTGTACAGGAAAGGAACTTAATTGGTGATATTCTTGAAATAAAAAGTAGCACGAATGATAAAGGGTACATGAAGAAAACAAACACATGGACAAGAAAAGCTACTGGAGAGGATGCTAAAAGGTTGAGTGAAAATAGTAATACATATGATAGTGGTGATGAAACTCAGGTATCAAAGAACAGTGATATGATTGAAAACAAAACTCAAAGTGCTAGGAGGAACACGCATAGAAATCAAATGATGACAGAGAAGAAGAGCAAACCTCCACAGATTGATAAGGTTGCCCTTGATTTCAGCAAACCATCTGTGCATGATGGAATAGTGCTGTCTGTCATACACGAGGTGAAAGGTCATGTCCTTCTCACACGCACCTTCCCTACATGGAACATGTTTGCATATACTGAAGACCTCATCTGGTGGCTGTCACAACTAAGACCTGGTCGGCTAGTGATAATGAGAATTCAAAAGACAGGAAGTCGAGGCTTACAGAAGGCCTGGCCCATCTTGCGTGCTCTGGGCAGCATAATGGCTCCTTACCTACCACTACAAGGCTTGTGGGTGTGGGTCTTTGTAGTACAAGGCAAGAGTCTGTTGGAAAGCTTCTCTTTCACTAATTATCATGATAGACCTTTGTTTACATTACAAACCCATAACTTCCTCTCCTTAACAGTTCCTAGTAACTTGGCTCCCGATAATCCCATGGAGGCACATCGATGGGCCATATGTAACCGACTTGCAGCTATGGGTTCTTTTTGTGACCCTGATAATCCTATGCCACTCCCTAATATCTCCACAGAGGTACCAAAGCAGGAAACTTTTGTTAGTCCCGATGTCATTCCTGTCGTAGTATTTGCTGGAAGGCGTATACAGTACCTTGTTTACACACTTGAAAAGCTGTTCAAGTCTCGTGGGATAACCTCAAGTCCCATTCTGGTCATTGTTGGGACATCTATGAATACTCATCTTCCTGACCCTGATGTCATTGACCTACTCACTTTACTTTCTATCCCATATAGGGTGGTAAAGCCTCTAACAGGGAATTTCACTTCAGGGATTCATAGTTTTCTGTTCCATTTCTACAGGTCAGCAATAACAGAAGCTGTGAGTTATTTCTCCTGGGCACATCAGATTGCCTTCTTAGATGAAGATGTGGAAGTTTCAGAGGACTGGTTGGAATATATGCATCATACTTTATCCCTTCTTCATAAGGACAAAACTTTATATTGTGTTTGTTCTGTAGGTTCTATGGGAGGCAAAGACCCAAGTGTAATCAGGCGTGGTCGTCTGCAACCTAGTTGGGGTTTCATGGTCACAAAGTCCTTTCTGGAGGAGGCATTGTCATTATGGGATATTAATGCTACTCTTTTACTGTATGACAGTTTCCTGTATGAGAAAGTTTCACGTGGACGCGAGTGTGTATATCCGGAGGTAAGTAGGGCAAGACATTATGGGATAGGCACCAATTTTGAACCATTCATTCACCAGAAGCACTTCTTGGACAGAAAAATCTATACAGGACAGCCAACACAAATGACACCTTTACAACACCTCATTCTTGAAAAATATGATAAAGAATTAAGATTTCATTTGCAATCTGCCACTCCAATTAGCAGAGAACCCTGTGCACCTGGATTTTTTCCAAATGCTTCTGCTGAAGATTTTGTTTTCTACTTCCATTTGGGGAACCTTAATGACTCTTATAGCTTTGAATGGACCATTTTGACTGAGTGTGTAGGATTATGGGCATATAACACACTTGGGATGCACCAAGGTGTAACAGAGCTCCTTAGTGATAAAGGTTACTCAATATATTTTGTTGGAGTCCCAGCATCTCCTTTTTCAGACCTCTGTCCCAGAAACTACACTATATGGACCCTGAAAGATCGAGATGAAGACTTTATAGATCAACAATGGAGCTTTGTGACTTCATCAAATTCTCCCCCAAATCATAATGTCTTCACCTTCAAAAATGCATACAGTCACATATTTGACATGGATGCCTTTACTACAGAAGATTTGACTTAATAGAAATATGTAATATCATGACAAAAAAAATTCCTTCCTCAGCAGCATATACGTGCAGCACAACCATCTCCATATCATGCTGATAACAAACAGCCCTGTGTGGAGAATATCATAACTTCCGACAGATTTCCCATCCCTTTTAATACAAAATGCTGACAGTGTAAGTTAATCTAGGTGACTGTCCCACTGAGTTAATTCTGGGGTACTCTCTGTGAACTTATATACAACTTTCAGCAACAAAAAACTACATACCTGTGATCAGCAGGGACTCGTCAAACCCTGAAAAGTACAATGGCATCGCAAAACATCTTGTATCTTTATGAATGTGTAATCATTTCAATCATTCAGGTTTGTTTGGATATTTCAGGTAAATGTCAAGTTGTAACTTACTGTGGCCTTGAGGCCACTTGGTGATTTTCTTTGCCTTTGTTCTGGTTAATGACGGTGATGTGTGCAATGACTTCGGGCGTGGCATGGGAGATAAGTATAGGAATGGGGAGAAAGATAAAGGTATGTGTTGAGGAGAGTGGTTCTCTCATAAAATCCCCTCACTGGTTTAACACACGCTTCATTGTATAAGCACTACAATGGTATATATATGATCTGTGGTTGGGGTAAATTTATATTACTCCCCAGTCACGAATCATTAACACTTCTGGTCAGTTACATCTCTTGTCTTGGACTTGGCCTGCCTTATAGGGGCCCCTCTTGGTGTCGAACGTCTAGTGACCTTTGACCTTTCATTGCCAAAGGTCTATAGGAATTACAACTTCACCTTAACTGAAGTGAAAATGTTGCATGATATATATATTATACAATCCCAATACATGGGAACTAGAGATGGGTAATGCACCAGAACAAATACTCAAGAAAGAGAAGTCACCAAGTGGTAAATCAAAGGATTAATAATGAAAATGAAATATCAGTAACTCGACATTCCTGAGAGTTGGAGTAGTCAACCAGCTTGGTGTAACTACGGTGTCGAGTCCTTTACATAATGCTTTATATCATGTTTTCATATATATAGATAAATATGATAGGCCACTCTATCTAAATGGAAAAAGTAGGACTGTATAATTTGTTATGCATGCTTTCATATACTAAGCTTCTAGAATACAAATTTCATACAGCTTGATATGCTTAATTGCTGTATTTCAATCTTAATCCTAATTCTATAGCTATCAATTTACTAAATTAACTAAGGCCATAGTCACAGATACCTATATTAATTTGTAATAATAGCTTGTTTACTCTAAAAAATGCCTCTTTTGATAAAATCTAAAAACATGATAAAATTTGAAATCACACTTACATATTTTGGTCACAAACAGTACCACATACTTGAGACTGCTTTAGCCTATTTTTTTGTATAGGCAATACAACTGTTAATAGAAGTACATATCACTATTATTGAGCATTTTATTACTTGAAAGCATCTCTAGATCACATTAGCCTGCCAGTTAATAAACATAACTTGGTTTGGATTATACCTTTCAAATCTTGACCAGTCTTGTTCTATTACCAAAGGCCTCTTTCCCATTATAAGGGAGGTAGCCAACCAAGGCATGCACACACCCCACTCCCATCTGTCATTCATTTGCTTCCCTTTTAGCTTAGCTTCTTGTGGATGATATGCTATCCCTGTCTCCTGCCCATTGCCCAGGTCATAACCAATTCAGCCAGACAAAGCATATTCACAGCAGAGCCACTTCATTTATACAGCAACCTTCCCTCCTCATCCTCTTATACAAAAATGGAGGAAAAATCCCTTCAAGCTACTTCAAATTATAGTCCATTCACATCCATTCTCCACTCACACCTATACTTTGCCTTCTTTCCTTGTTCAGCAGACTCAAGGCCCCCTTAACTTCATTTTACATTTCATTCTTGGTCTTCCCATCAAGTTCACTCCATCTATCTTTGCCTTCCTTACTCTTTCTGCTAATCTTTCCTCGCTCGTTCTCTCCATGTGCACAAACCAACTCTATATTCTTTCATGAGCCTTATCTGACAGCTCTTTCCACCCATGCTCTCCTCCTCACCCTCTCATTACTCTATCCATCCTCGTAACACCCACCTTATTTCTCAGATTTAAATTCCTCCATTCCAAGTCTCCACCCCATTCAACATTGTAGACAAAATCATACCTTCATATAATTTTTTGCCTCCATTCTCAGATACCTATTACTCATGACATTTTTCCTTCCCCAAATACATGTACTTGCTTCCCTCTACAATTTACCTCCACCTGCAACTACATGTGACCCCAAAGACTAGTAAAGGAAATCCCCTTTACACAAAGATTCAAAGGTATGAAAAGAAAATAGTAAGTAAAATTTTCTCTATATAAAATGTATATGCTTTGATGGTACAAAAAGAAGTATGAAAAAATTATGAAAATACTGTACGGAGCCAAGTTTACTGCAGGAGTAACTGCAGTACCAGTCTTGCGTCTATATACAAATGATCAATATGCAATTTTTTTTAAAAGTATGCATTCTTTTCATATATATTAAATCTCCTCTCTATCTATATACCAAGGGCTCCTTCCCCTTTGTATGGGAGGTAGACAAGTCAAGACATGTACCCACTCCCATCCACCACCTTTGTTCCTCTCTTATCTTAGGTCTTTATGAGCTCTCCTGTACTTGCAACTATCATTTGTAACCTCTCTCCTTTATGACTTACCTCCAACTTACTGCCATCCTCTCCTGTTGTACACCTCACAACTTTGCTTTTACCTACCAGTCTTGTTGAAACCATAATATACCATGAAGCACTAATACTTTTCTTGGACTAATATGGAACTATTCCATTCATTCAGTCAGATTCATGTGGTACAGAATAAAAACTCTTTTATACATTCACTTAGTTTAACAAGTGCTTTCTCATACTTGACCCTTATATCTATGTTGTGCTTATGTTAACACATCTTGTTCTCAGAAATACTGCCAGATCATTTTGGTGCACCCTTCTCATGAAATAGGTCATCATCTTAAATCTAAATAAAACTAATTCAACCACTCTGCCCATCTCACCATCTTGGGCATTAGTAACACTAAAACAATTCAATCAGTTTGTTGCCCCTAGTCTCTCTTGCAGAAGACCTGTAGCCTTCAAGTAACTGGCAACAGCCTTCAGATGAGACCATAAGTTTCCCAAGGAAGCTATATTGTGTTGGTGTCCAGGGACTGTTAGTGTGGGGCATTGTAGTACTAGGTGCTCTGTGTCCTCTATAGAGTGTACCTTTAAACAACTACCTTTCAGTATGGAATGGGGTTAATCAAGCAAGGTTTGGGCTCTTTCCTACCAAAGGGATACCACACAGTTAAATAAAGCTGTCTGGCATTACCCTAAATAAAGAGCAAGTAATTTAGCATGGAGGTGGTTAAGGTGTTGCCATACCTTCTTTTAAATAATTAACCTTGTAAATAAAGACCATATTCATATCTTGTTGTGTAAATATTCCTCTTGATTTTTTTTATTTTTCATATTTGACATGTGGGAATTATGAGTGGTAAAAATATGCATAAATCTCAACAAGGCCAATGAAGTGGAATTACGGATTTCAATGGGCAAATGAATATTGAATGAAGCATATGGAATCAAATAAAAGAGTAGCTGATAATAAACATTTAATATACATATATTAAACTTTCTTGATTTGGTGTAAAAAAAAAATCCTCATCATAACCACTTGATAATATGGTAATTCTTCTTACCTGCAAAGACAAATAAAAACAGGTTACAATGCTTCCATTAACATGTTTCATGTAAAACTTTCTCTTCTTGTTCTTTATACCAAAAACCAACAGCCACTAAGAAGCCAGCTATGGCCACTGGTCAAACCCACAGATCTCTTAATAATAATAACTGTTGCCTCAAGGTTCAATGACTTGAAACCTGCAGCCCACAGCAGCTGGCAACAGTTCATGGCTCTTTCCATAAACCTCTCTGGGCCTGCTTCTATTTCTTCAGCTTGCAGCACTTGAAGGAGAGAAGTTGCCAGTTACCAGCTTACCAAGAGGAAAATATAATTACATACATATACCAATGGCTTTTTCCCCCTTAAAAGGGAGGCAGCCAAAAACAAAGGCATAAAATCCACTCCCACCCATTCCATCCCCACATACTCCACTCCCATTCACCCTCTCCCTTCCTCTTATCTTGGCTCCTCCTGGATGGCAGGTCATCCCTGCATCTTGTCCACTGCCCTGGGTCAGAAACAATGTAGCAAGACACTGCACATCCATAGCAAGGCCACTTCATTTAATCGGTGACCACCCTCTCTGTCCACTCATGCAGAAAAAAAGATGGGGAGAAATCCCTTCGGGCTGTATCAAAATATCATTCATACATACTCCCTCATCCCCCAATCCCCACCCTTCCATGCATCACAGCATCATCCATACATAACCATTCTCCACTCACCATTATCTTCTGTTTTCTCCCTTTCTTCTTCAACAGACATTCCCTTCTTTCCCAATACCCCTTTAACCCCATCCATCCATCTCATCCTTGGTTGCCCTATCATGTTCACTCCTTCCAAACCTCTTTTACTCATCTTTCTTCATTCATTCTTTTCATGTGTCCAAACCATCCCAATACTCTTTCATCAACCCTATCTCCCAACTCCCTTTCCACTCCCACTCTCCTCCTCACCTCCTCATTTCTTATTCTATCCAGCATAGTAACCCCTTCCATACTTCTCAGGCATTTCATCTCAAATACATTTAAACTCTTCTTATGTTCCATGTTTCTGCGCCATACAGTACTGTCAGCACAATCACTCTTTCATATAATCTCCTCTTAGCATCCATTCCCAAACGTCTATTTCTCATTACACTTTTTAATCTTCCAAGGCATTTACTTCCTTCTCTCAATCTACATTCCACCTCCACCTCCACTCCTCCCTTTCCTGCCACATTCGCACCTAAGCATCTATAGCTTTCCACTTATAGGATAGTTATAGAAAAAACTTGAAAAGGAACAGTTTCTCACACAGAGCAATAAATACATGGAACAAATTAGACAACAAAACAGTATGTGCAAACACTATACAAGATTTTAAGATAAAACTTGATGCGGAGAGATATAAAGACGGGTCACCACGAGCATAGCTCCCCACCCATATCTTACAACTAGGTAAATACTTCCTCGTGGTCAGTATGAATGAGAAAAATACCAATCATAAGCCGTTTAATCAAGCCTAACCCCCCTGTACATATGCCTTGACATTTGCACTTCTCCAAAAAGTATTTTTTACTCAAAATTGCCTCACAATATTGGTAAAGACGTGGAATACAGTATGGAAACTCATTATTGATATTAGATTTACTAGAGACAATAATGTACATCAAGCACAGCAAGGCCAGAATGCGTGTCCAGTGTTCAATTTGAGTGTCCAGAGAGTGTTATTGTTCACCAACACTATCAACAGATAATCCAGCCTTACCTTGACACACTCAACACATGGTTCATCACAAACAGACTCAAAATAGCTCCAACCAAATCTACAGCAACACTTCTCACCAACTGGACAAAAGAACACAAATACATACCTCATCTCTACATCAACAACACTCTAATACCACACACAAACACACCGAAAATTCTTGGTGTAACATACGATACATCCATGTCTTTCAAACAACACCTCACAAACATAAAAAACAAATGCACACCTAGACTTAACGCACTTAAGTCAATCACTGGAACAACATTTGGACAAAACAAAGAAACTAATATAACAATATACAAACAATGTATACGCTCAGTGATGAATTATGCGAGTCCTGCATGGGCTCCTAATCTCAGTGAGACACACCACAACACCCTTCAAATCATACAAAACAAAGCCCTAAAAACAATTACAGGCTGCACAAATACATCACCTACAGACCATTTACACCATGAAACAAAAGTCCTCAAAGTCAAGGAACACCTCGACATGAGAGGCACACAAACACTTGCTGCAGCCACCACAAACACATCACACCCGTTACACTACATAGCAGAACACCCACACACACCAAGAAACATTAAAACTACACCCAAAGACCTTTATTACACAAAGATACTCTCTTCTCTTCCTCCACAACCACCAAATACCAGCCTCCGGAAACATATTCATAATCATATCACTCACCGCTCCATTAACACACTGAAAGACAACACACTGCTGCATGCCAGACCCCCTGATATCCACCCTTCTGAATCCTCTCTCCCACGTAAGGACAGAGTCCACTTGGCCAGACTGCGATGCGGTCACCACCCAGCACTTCTAAGCTACCAGAGGATGCTGGACGACCGTGTTGTGAACAGCTGCCCAGGATGTAACACTTCACCCCATACCATACAACACATAATGGAAGACTGCATTATACACAATCATGCACGCAAACAACACAACATACACTCTATAA
The DNA here is from genome assembly GCF_046742065.1 of Oratosquilla oratoria. Lineage (NCBI taxonomy): Eukaryota > Metazoa > Arthropoda > Malacostraca > Stomatopoda > Squillidae > Oratosquilla > Oratosquilla oratoria. The sequence continues at coordinate 11,612,498 of NC_134781.1, read as the reverse complement.
AGGATTTGTGGGAAAACCCAGTCTCGGCTGTGGCCTTCCTTGGGGAGACGGGACTGCTCGGACAGACAGTCTAGGGAACGACAACAACAACAACAACAACAGATAGTCAGTGACCTAGGATTATGTCCATGGCCTCATTAGAGTCTTCCATTGTCACCTCTCCTTTGGAGGTAATGTTCTTCGGGTACAGTTTCAGGTTCACTGTATAGGTGTTGATTGGAAGCTTCTTGTGGTCTTTCATGAAGTGAAAAAGGTCACTTGATTTCGGCAGGGAAAGTGACATGTCTTGAGCATAGCAAACCTCCAGATACAGGCATTGTACCTTTGTGTAAAGGTTGTTGTCAGTGTCTGTCACACACTCACCTAGTACAACAGCTGAGGTGAATGGTTCTTCCACTGTTTTCAGCTTGTCCAGGTCCTTGTTTTTTGCTGATCTACTGCCACATTGGCAATCTCTTTGTCCAGCAGGCCTTGTTTCTTCAGTTCATCTTACCTTGTGTTCCATGCCAGCATGATTTCTGGTAGCTTTCCTGACCACACTGCCATAGGCCCTGAATGACCCTGATTGCCTCTTGTTGATAAGATCCATTGACTTGGCTTTGACCCATGCTCCTGATGCACTGCCAAGCTGCTTGGCATCTCTTCTTGACAGCTTGAAGTTAACAAATCCAATACTGCACTCTGCATTCAGGTTGTGAATTGGTGCCTTCTCCAACTTCTCTGGGTCCATCTGAGTGACACCATTCTGTGCAGACTCATCATAGTCTCCAAAGGCAAAGATATTGCCCTTCGGCCTATGAAAGCCCATTGCCAACGTGGGAAGGATCATCTTCAGGAGCTTAATGACCTGGGGTTTGAATGAGGTTGCTACTTTGAGTATGGCATCACAGACGTCATCATATCTTATACGCTAGAACCTTTCCTGGGACACATACTTGAAGGCTGGTTCCTCAAACCTGCAGTAAGGTGGCCACATCTACCTCCTCCAGTTCCTGGTACAACTGCTGAAATGCTGGAATGATCTTGCAGTAGGTTGTTTCAGCTGACATTGTCACAGACTGGTATGGCATGACTAGATGAAGTCCAAGAAGGGCACCTACACAGTACATCACCTTCAGGAAATCCAAGTCCAAGAAACACCTCACAATGCAAACTAACTGATTGGTAACATGTTCATATTTCTGTAGAAAGGATGCCACATCTTCCAGATGGTAGAGACTGATGGTGCAGATCAGTGTCAGGTGATTGAAGCACTCGTGCTTGAGGCTGACAGACTTATTTGTTGAGGCGCTATGTGGATATCGAATTCATGTGCCTGGTTCCATGGCTTGTGATTAAGTCATGGTTGATGAGTTGAGTCATACAATTGAGGACTTGTTCAGTCACATGTGTTATCAACCCTTTCGATGTCCAGCATGCACATACATGCACATATGCATATGAAGCGAGAAGCAATCCGTCTTCAAGCCAAATCTCCAGGGACAACCTATTGTTCCTTTGGATCTCAAGCAAGGGACATTATATTGTTCCTAGTGACCCGAGGACCAGGCTTTCAGACAAGAGAGACACTCCTTGATTACAATGGAAACTGCAACTATTATTGTCACTCAAGCCGACATGACCTTTTATTTTTTTCCCACATGCAAATATGGCAACCCTTGTAAATATGTACAAATTATTATTGTGGCAACTTTCCAAATTTTTCTTGGAGGTTGATCCATATTTGTAGAGAGAGAATACTGGAACAGTAAAGAAAAGACACTGCTTAGACTTTGCTTCTCCAAACACCAGCACCTTAATAGTGTAGATAGAAACTACATATCTACACATGTTGTGGTTGTTGTTACATTGACAAGGAAGTTTGAGTAGATTTTGTCTCTACCCAGCATGTTCTCTATTTCAGCCCACTGTTTGGTGATGACTCGATTAAACATCAGAGTTGGGTGTACACTGCAGAACAGGTGATCTGGGATGTGTTCAGACTCTAGACTTTTTGCCAATAGCTCATCCACTTTCAAACTGTGAGCTGTCTGGTCTGTAATTACAAAGTCTATCTTCTTAAACAAAGTTTTAGATGCAACACCACTTGCCACCTCCAGGATTTCAAGAACTGCCACCCTGAGAGCAGCCAAGTTATTCCTGGACTTAGAAGCAATGCTCATGGTCAGTAGGGCACAGTATGTTCCATTGACAGTGATACCCTGAATGGAAAAAGAGCCAGTGCCCTGCTTCTTTAAACCATTATCAGAGTAAATCACAACTACTTGTTCATCCAGGAGGTGCTAAGATAAGAGGGAGGGTGAAGGGGAGTGGAGTGTATTTAGGGATGGAATGGGTGGAAATGATTTTATGCCTTTTTCTTTTTGGCTACCTCCCTTGTAAGGGGAAAAAGCCTTGGTATACGTATATATGTGTGTACTTGTTCATCAGAGTTCATGATCTCCTAGACGATTTCATCCAGTGCCATGACTTCAATGCTCTTGCCTGCATCCCTGACACTCTTGGATTCTGGCAGGGTGTCCAGATAAATAATTTCTGCCTCATCATGTGCTTTCCAGTTTCACCCAAACATCTTGTTGCCAACTATGATCACAGCTGATTCTGCTTACCACTCAGACATGTGATAGCAGCTCTTCAGTTTGTCAACAGTCTTGTAGAATTCTGGTCAGACTTTTCACATACTTTCATGGATGTGCTGATATAAGCATGGCAATTCATCATGTTGCTGAGTGACTGTCTGCCACTTCTTAACACTTGGACCCTTACCTTCTTCAGCAGAAATATGACTTTCAACATCAGAGTAGGTGTTGTGTGTGTCCATGCCAGCATCTTCAGAATCAGACTGTTTGCTGTCCTCAAAGGATGCAACTGACAGAGATTTCTTTCTCCTTTTCACACTCAGCTCTCATTCTCTCAAGGCTCTGCATATCCCTGCTCTGACGCTCCATCGTTTTCATCCATTTCCTGTCCACGAAGTCTTCTTAGTACATTTTCTTCTGGATTCTTTGATCCACAAGGAAGGCCCTTTCCATTGCACCCATGTTTCAGTTCCATCTTCTTGCATATTTCAGTCCTAGCAGATCACGTCCATCAACTGTTTCATCCTTTCATTGAAGCCTGCTGCTCTCGCTTGAAAACTGTCACTTTGTTGCTGTTTCCATGTCTGGATCAGGGTGACAAATTCACCATACAGCTTCAGGATTTGTTTCTTTATGTGCCTGGTGTGGATGGTGTACAGATTGCAGAATAGCCAGTGTTCCTGAACCAGCTCTGCCAGCAGCTGAGCTGCTGCATCCCTGAGGCACTAAGCTTGGCCTACTCACTTTTGCCGCAGTAAGTAGAGCATATTCTGCATGACATCTTTGCCAGTTGGGATCATCCCATGCGGTAACTCTGCTCTCTCTATATAATCAACACTACACAGTCTTCCTGGAATGAGATCTCATGTCTATGCTAACCATATTGATTCAACCTGCAAAAACAGAAATAGTAATATATACAGTCATCCCTCGCTATTCGCAGGGGATACGTTCTCAAAACCCCCGCGAATGGCTAAAACCACGAATACTCTTTTTTGAGAATCATTGAAAATCTACATAATATCACTGCCAAAACTCGCACTCTCGTGCTTCATTCTAGCTATATTTCTCTACTAACAGTTGAAACATGCTTTAAATGTCTTCCACTTATAATAAATTCACTTCTCATATATCAGCAGTTAACAAGTATAATTTAATAACACTTAATAAACTAAGAATAATACAATATGGCCAGAGACTATACCATTGCACAAATCCAGTGACCGTTAACAGAAACGATCTGGAGCACAACCAGGTCATTCCCCAACGGTCAGTGGTGGAGCGTATTCCCTTTTCTCATAAAGACTCAAATTATTGGAAGGATCGCAAGTAAAAAGCATCATTGTTATGAGAAATATGAAACTGGGAATAAATGCCAAGAGGAGATTATATAAATAGTTATTGTGCCAACAGTATTATTATTATCATTACTCAGCGAGAGTAAAAAAAAAGAACGTGGGTATGCAGGGAGAGAGAGCTATCGAGATGTTAACCCGCGCAGTGTCGCAGCAAATCTACACCCACGCAATGTCGGGGGTGAGTCATTGAGTGAGTCAAACGGCTTGGTTCTGCTATCGGCCGCCAGAGGCAGACTCAATATACATGTAATAAAACCTCTAGTGAATTTGATATTTTTATTCTAAAGTATCATACACTCCCAATAGTCAACGGTGATGCCTGGCCCGGCGCGTGCAGTTGGCAGTAATTTTTTTTTCAATTGAAATCCACGAAGAGTCAAAACCGCGGATAAAATCCCGCGAATAACGAGGGGTGACTATACCTGTAAACAATTATATATGCTCTGTTGCACTCATTAGTTCACCTGAAAGCACAAAAAAATTCAATTATCATGCAGAATCACACAAATGTCACATTTTTGGTTGATTTGGAGGGTGAAAACTTTCAAACCATATGTTAAGGGGGGTTATGATGATCCCATGGACCAAATGTTGGTATTTCCGGATTCAGGTAAGCCTAGACCATAATACTAGGGAGGTACCACATTGAAAGGATGACTTTTGAAAAATAACACCACCCCCTATTAATACTAACTTTCAATTTGCTGCCACAATTTCCCTTTGTACATCTCATCATCTTATTTTTACCCACATTTACCTTCATTTTCATTCTTTTGCACACCTTCTCAAACTGTCACTAATTTCCTTAATTCCTCCTCTGATCCTGCTACAAGCATAACATTGTCAACAACCAAAACTGGAGAATGCAGCAACACTATGGACACCCAATACTAAAAAGAATATAAAGAAATTTGAAAGAATACAAAGAGCAACAACAAAGTTGACACCAACTCTCTCCAAATTAACATATGAACAAAGATTGCCCAAATTGGAATTACCAACTCTGGAACAAAGAGAAAGAGATCTGCTGACTATTTATAGAATCATGAAAGGGATGGAAATCCTGGCTAGAAATTATTGATTAAAATAGGACAATGGAAAAACAAGAGGACACAAAAAGAAACTCAAAAAGGATAACTATAGAAGACCTGAAAAAAAAAAAAAACTTCCCACATAGAGTACTGGATTCCTGAAATAATTAAGATAAAGAGACAGTGTGTGCAAACACTATTCAAGATCTTAAGAAAAAACTTAATGCTGAAAGATACAAAGATGGGTCACCACAAGCATAGCTCCCTTCCCGTATACTACAACTAGGTAAATACAATTACAACTAGGTAAACAACAACTGGCTTATCTCCCATTTTTCTCTATTTTCTTTAACCATCTCCAATCATCAGCCCATTACCCTTGCATTTACCTCTCGTACCACCCCATCTATGTATAAAGTGAACAGCCAAGGTAACATAACACATCTCTGGCAAAGTTCAACCTTTACCTCAAACCACTCACTCTCTCCATTTTTAATTCTAACATAGTCTCTACTATTCTTGTAAAAATTTTGATTGCTCTTAACAACTTTCCTCCTATCCCATATATCTACAATACCTCCCATAGTGCCTTCCTGTCTACCCTGTCATAAGCCTTTTCCAAATCCACTTAGGCCCACTTTCACCCCTTGTACATCTCATCACCTTACTTTTACCCACATTCATCTTCAGCTTTCTTCTATCACACATTATCCCAAACTCTGTCACCAACTTCCTCAATCCCTCCTCCGATCCTGCCACAAGCGCAGTGTCGTCTGCAAACAACAGCTGGCTCACCTCCCACTTTCCTCCATTTTCTTTAACCATCTCCAATCCCTGACCCACTACCCTTGCATTTACCTCTTGCACTACCCCATCCATGTACAAGTTGAACAGCCAGGGTGACATAATGCATCCTTGGCGAAGTCCCACCTTTACCTCAAACCACTCACTCTCTCCATTTCTAATCCTGACACAAGCTCTACTACTCTCATAAAAACTCTTGACAGCTCTGAAAGTGGCAGTAATCTGGAAGTGAGCATTAAGGGAGAGCAACTGGAGGAAGTGGATAGTTTTAGATACTTGGGTGCAAATGTGGCAGGAAAAGGTGGAGTAAAGGTGGAGGTTGAATGTAGATTGAGAGAAGCGAGCAAATGCCTTGGTGGATTAAAAAGTGTAATGAGGAATAGAAATTTGGGAATGGATGCTAAGAGGAGACTGTATGAAGAAGTGATTGTGCCAACAGTACTGTATGGAGCAGAAATATGGAACATAAGAGAGGAAGAGAAAAGGAGCTTGAATGTGTTTGAGATGAAGTGTCTGAGAAGTATGATGGGGGTTACTAGGCTAGATAGAGTGAGAAATGAGGAGGTGAGGAGGAGAACAGGGGTGGAAAGGGAGTTGGGAGATAGGGTTGATGAAAGAGTATTAGGATGGTTTGGACACATGGAAAGAATGAGTGAAGAAAGACGAGTAAAGGAGGTATGGAAGGCAGATGTGGAGGGAGTTAACATGAGGGGACGTCCTAGGATGAGATGGATGGATGGGGTGAAGGGGGCTTTGGGGAAGAGGGGAATGTCTGTTGAGGAAGGATGGGAGAGGACAGAAGACAGGGGTGAATGGAGAATGGTTGTATATGGAAGATGTTGTGATGCATGAGGTGGAATGGGGGGTGAGGTAGTGTGTGTGAGCAAAATTTTGACGCAGCCCGAAGGGATTTCTCCCCGTCCTCTCCTTTATATGGGGGGACGGAGAGGGGGGTTGCCGATTTAATGAAGCGGCCTTGCTGTGGATGTGCTGTGTCTTGCGACACTGCTTCTGACCCAAGGCAGTGGACAGGGTGCAGGGATGACCCGTCATCTAGGAGGTGCTAAGATGGGAGGGAGGGTGGAGGGGTGTGGAGTGTTTTCAGGGATGGAATGGGTGGGAATGATTTTATGCCTTTTCCTTTTTGGCTACCTCCCTAGTAAGGGGGAAAAAGCCTTGGTATATGTATGTATGTACTTAGGCCCAAAAAACATCCTTACCTTTTCCTAAAGCTTTCTCACATATCTGTTTTACCACAAAAATCTGATCCATTCAACCCCTACCTGTCCTAAACCCACACTGTTCCTCACCATCTACTCCCTCTGTTCCTCTCCTAATCCTCTCAATCATAACCCTCCCATAAGCCTTCCCAACTACACAAGGTGATGAGATGTACATGGGGTGAAAGTGGCAGCAGACTGGAAGTGAGTATTAAGGGAGAAAGACTGGAGGAAGTGGATAGTTTTAGAAACTTGTGTGCGAATGTGGCAGGAAAGGGAGGAGTGGAGGTGGAGGTAGAATGTAGATTGAGAGAAGTGAGTAAATGCCATTAAAAAGTGTAATGAGAAATAGACATTTGGGAATGGATGCTAAGAGATTATATGAAGGAGTGATTGTGCTGACAGCACTGTATGGGGTGGAAACATGGAACATAAGAGTTTGAATGTGTTTGAGATGAGATGTATGAGAAGTATGATAGGGGTTACTAGGCTGGATAGAGTGAGAAATGAGGTGAGGAGAATGGGCTTGGAAAGGGAGCTGGGAAATAGGGTGGATGAAAGAGTATTGGGATGATTTGGACACATGGAGAGAATGAGTGAAGAAAGACTAGTAAAAGAGGTGTGGTAGGCAGATATGGAAGGAGTGAACATAAGGGGCAACCTAGGATAAGATGGATAGATGGGGTAAAAGAGGCTTTGGGAAAGAGGGGAATGTCTGTTGAGGAAGGAAGGGAGAGGACAGAAGACATGGGTGAATGGAGAATGGTCATATATGGATGATGATGTGATCCATGAGGTGGAATGGGTGGGGGTGGGGGGAGAGGGAGTATGTGTGAGAAAAATTTGATGCAGCCAGAAGGGATTTCTCCCCGTCTTCTTTTCTGCATGAGGGGACAGAGAGAGGGGGGTTGCCAATTTAATGAAGCGTCCTTGATGTGGATGTGCTGTGTCTTGTGACACTGCTTCTGACCCAGGGCAGTGGACAAGATGCAGTGAAGACCCATCATCCAGGAGGTGCCAAGATAAGAGGAAGGAAAGAGGGTGGAGGGGGGTGGAGTGTGATAGGGATGGAATAGGTGCGAGTGGTTTTTATGCCTTTGTTTTCTGGTTACCTCCCTTGTAAGGGGGAAAAAGGTCTTTGGTATAAAAAAAATATATATATGAAAAAAACTATTAGCAATATAGATGCAAAATGCACAGATACTGATAAATTAGATATCATAAACAAATTATAGTGTTTTGTAAGTGATGTTTTTCACAATTACATTACTTTATCCCAAATTTTTTATTGGCTTTTACCAAGGCATTACCCTTGGGACATTACGGAAACAATGATTCATGTTGGGGTTTTGTTTCAACAGGGATGAGCCACTGCCCAACATTCAACACAGTCCCTAGTTACATAGTGATTCACACTAAAAAAAAAAAAAAAGAGAAAAAAAAGTGTCAACAGCAACACTTGAGCAATACACAGTGAATTGTTACTTTGTGTTTCTTGCCTTCACATCTCACTGCTAGTATATGTTGACAGATGTACAATATACCCTTCTAAAATTTCATATACATAAGAAAAACATCAAATGTATATAACAACAGAAAGCTAGTCTTACACCATGTCTCTCTAATTAGGGACATCACCTGCTTGAGATACTTTTTTGAAAAATAAATTAAAAATAGAAAATGATGCCATACAACACTTACTTCACTGGTATGCTCTGCATACTTCAAATTATTTTTCCACAAGTTTTTGCAAAATTGTCAAAAAAGAAAAATAATTTTTTAGTGTACTGATGTCTTTTACATCTGTCCATCTGCACTCTTTACCTTTTCCTCTACCTGACTTACCTCCTCATTATCTCCACTTCCTTACAAAACACAAAAAGACAGAAAATATAATGAGCAAAGTTTTTACAAAACAATATAACCAAAGTTAATGAACTTACCTACTCTAACCAAAGTGATATTATTAGGAAGAATGTGAGCTCCTGGAATGAGAACAAGGCTTGGATTGTTCACTCTGGTTTGGTTGATATAGAATCCTCCAGCCTCTATTATGCGCTTTGCATCACCTGATGAAAGAGTAGATAATATTCATACAAAATACAACTAAAGTTTTGAATAAAATCAAGAGGTGTATCACTGGTTTTGGTACATGGAAAGAATGAGTGAAGATAGTCAAGCAAAAAAAAAAATAATAATAATAATAATGAAAATAAATTTAAAATAAATAAAAAATGTGGAAGGGAAAGGTTTATGGAGTGAATTTAAGGGAAAGACAGAATGTGATAGATGGATGAAATGAAGGAGTTCTTGGATACAATGGTAATATCTGTTGAGCTGGGACAGTAGAGGGCAAGCGATAGGTGTTAGTGGAGTGGTTGTGAATGGATGAAAAATTTATGTGGTCCAAAGGGATTTTTTCTTGTCTGTTCTGTAAATTCTTAAGTGGATGAGAGGGAAGGATTGTTATGTAATGAAGCAGCGGGTATAAACCAGCTTTGGCATTGGGCCCTACTGTGGAGGTGTGTCTTGCTGCAAAGCTTCTGACATAAATGATTGGTGGGATTTTACTGATGACACTGCGCTTATAGCAGGATCAGAGGAGGGATTAGGGAAGTTAGTGACAGACATTGGGAAGGTGTGCAAAAGAAGGAAGTTGAAGATAAATGTGGGTAAAAATAAGGTGATGAGATGTACAAGGGGAGAGGATAGCAGCAAATTGGAAGTGAGTATTAAGTGAGAGGGAATGGAGGAAGTGGATAGTTTTAGATACTTGGGTGTGAATGTGGTGGGAAAGGGAGATGTGGAGGTAGAATGTAGATTGAGACAAGCAAGTAAATACTTTGGAGGATTAAAGTGTAATGAGAAACAGACATTTGGGAATGGATGCTAAGAGGAGATTGTATGAAGGAGTGATTGTGCCAACAGCACTGTATGAGGTAGAAACATGGAACATAAGAGAGGAAGAGAGGAAAGATTTAAATGTGTTTGAGATGAAATGTCAGAGAAGTATGGTAGAGATTACTAGGATGGATAAAGTGAGAAACAAGGAGGTGAGGAGAGTTAGGGTGGAAAGGGAGTTAGGAGATAGTCTTGATGACAGAACAGAGTATTGGGAGGGTGTGGACACACAGAAAGAATGAGTGAAGAAAGATTAGTAAAAGAGGTGTGGAAGATAAGGAATGAACATGAGGGGGCAACCAAGGATGAGATGGATGGATGAGGTAAAAGGGGTATTAGGAAAGAGGGCTGTTGAGGAAGATAGGGAGAAGACGGAAGATTGGGGTGTGTGGAGAATGGTTGTGTATGGATGATGCTGTGAAGCATGGAAGGGTGTGGGTGGGGGATGGGGGGGTGAGGAAGTATGTGTGAATGATATTTTGACATAGTCCAAAGGGATCTCTCCCATCTTCTCTTTTCTGCATAAGGGGACAGAGTGGAAGGGCTGCCAATTAAATGAAGAGGCCTTGATGTGGATGTGCTGTGTCTTGCTACATTGCTTCTGACCCAGGGCAGTGGGCAAGATGCAGGGATTACTCATCATCCAGGAGAAGCCAAGAAAAGTTGAAGGGAGGGGTGGTGAATTTGGATTGGAGCATGTGAGGATGAAATGGGTGGGAGTGGATTTATGCCTTCGACTTTGGCTACCTCCCTTGTAAGGGGAGAAAAAGCCCTTGGTATATGTATGTGTTATTTCATACTATATGCATTAATGAAGGACAATGAACTGTAAAATGTTGAGTAACCTTCAGTAACATCATATAAAACACTTGACTTACTTTCATATTTAAAACATCCTGCTTTCATTCCCAAATCTATAACTGTAGTTCCTGGTGCTAAGAGTAAACTCTTAGTTGATGCATTATTAAACACAAGAGCTAAATCCTCTGCTGTCATTTCTGCTAAAGCTTCCGGTTTGGACCCATACAATAGGTCTGTGGCCTTCTTTGCAGTTTTAACTCCTGTTTCTGGGTTGAAAAATTAAAAAGTCAGCATTTAACACTCTAACTAGTATGACATACATCAAAACAATATAATAAAAAACAAAGTGATATCTTTATTAGAATAAAGCACATAAAAATTAATGTTACCAGTCCTTTAATATTCTATTTATCTACAGATTGACCTCTCATTAATGGACGTTAATTAGCTGTGTTTGCGATGTTTTTGCTGTGTTTTTGTTTAGTGCTGTGCAATCACTATGCCACCCAAAAACCACTCCAAATCAATGGATTATTCACATCAACGGACACCGTTACCCCCCTTTTAGTCCGTTAATGAGAGGTCAATCTGAATATACTCATAACAAGGGCTTCTTTCCCCCTTATAAAGAGGGTAGCCAAGTCAAAGCCACCCACCCACTCCTATCCACCACCCTTGTTTCTCTTTCATCTTAGCTTCTCATAGATGAAGGGTCATTCTTGTATCTTGCTCACTGCCCAGGTCAGAAGCAATGCAGCAAAGGATTACAAAGGATTACAAAGGCAAAGCATGCCGACAGGAGACCTTTTGATCCATATCTAGGTCGGATGAAAAAAAAAAAAAAAAAAAAAAAAAAAAAAAAAAAAAAAAAAAAAAAAAAAAAAAAAAAAAAAAAAAAAAACATTAATAATAAATTAAAACTATAACAATGTAAATAACAATTAAAATACATAAATAAATGCATTGGTATAGTTGAATAACAAACAAACAGGTAAATAGTAAATGATAATAAATTGACATATAACTAATAATAAATGAAAATCAGACAGACAAATTATAACAAAACAAAAACAAATAATATAACATAAATTATAATCATTACAGCATCTTACTTAGGTATTTATCTAAATGATTCTTAAAGCTTAAAGCTTAAAGCAAGACACAATACAGCCACAGCAAGCCTGCTTCACTTAATTGGCAACACTCCTCCCTCTCTCCATTCCCTCATGCAGAAATTGGTGAAGACATGGAGAAGTCCCTTTGGACTGCATCAAAATATCATCCACACACAACCACTTCCCCATCCTTTCCTTGTCTGACACAAAAAAGAGAGAAGACAAGGAATAAATCCCTTTGGGCTGCATAAAAGCATCACCCATACACAGCCATTCTCAATTCACCACTATCTCTGCCTTCTCCCTTCCTTTCCCAACAGACATTACCCTCTTCTTCAAAGCCCCTTTCACCCCACCCATCCATCCATCTCATCACCCGATAAAGGTGATCGGGGGTTGACAAGTTTTGAAAAAATGGGTAGTTTTGCTGTCCATCCTCCAATACCACCACATGCAAGTACTTACCATTGCACCCACCCTACATCCTTCTCAAACCTAGCTAAACACCTCATTTATTGTTGTTCCCATCTTAGCACCTTGTGAATGAACCACCCAAGTCCCATACCACACTGCTCAGAAACATCCCTTCAGACCCCATAATTTCCTTATACATTTATATTCAACCATTTAAGATGGGGTAAACAGGAAGGTACTATGGGAGGTATTGCAGATATATAGGATAGGAGGAAAGCTGTTGAGAGCAGTCAAGAGTTTTTATGAGAGTAGTAGAGCCAGCCTGCTTTAGAATTAGAAATGGAGAGAGTGAGTGGTCTGAGGTAAAGGTGGGACTTCACCAAGGATGTGTTATGTCACCTTGGCTGTTCAATTTACACATAGATGGGTGGTGCAAGAGGTAAATGCAAGGATAATGGGCCAGGAAATGAAGATAGTTAAAGAAAATAGAGAAAACTGGGAGATAAGACAGTTGTTTGCTGACCACACTGTGCTAGTAGCAGGATCAGAGGAGGGATCCAGGAAGTTAGTGACGGAGTTTGGGAAGGTGTGCGAAAGAAGGAAGTTGAAGATAAACATGGGTAAAAGTAAGTGATGAGATGTACAAGGGGAGAATATGGTAACAAATTGGAAGAGAGTATTAAGGGAGAGAGACTGAACAAAGTGGATAGCTTTATACTTGGGTGCAAATGTGGTGGGATAGTGAATGGAGGTAGAGGTAGAATGTAGATTGAGAGAAGCAAGTAAGTGCCTTGGGGGATTAAAAAGTGTAATGACAAATAGACAACATTTGGAAATGGATGCTAAGAGGAGATTGTATGAAGGAGTGATTGTGCTGACATCACTGTACGGGGCAGAAACATGGAACATAAGAGAGGAAGAAGCCTTTGGTGTGTGTGTGTATATATATATATATATATATATATATATTTATATATATGTATATGTATATATATGCATATATATATATATATATATATATATATATATATATATAGTTTATGGAAGTATATATATATATATATATATATATATATATATATATATATATATCTATATATCTATCTTCCATGTTCTTGCATCCAATGATCCTTTCATGCCTTCCACCCACCTCATTCTTGGTCTTTCTCTCTTGTTCTTTTCATCTACATCCTCTTTCTCCACTCTTTTTTCATGTGTCCAAACCATCCCAATACTCTTTCATCAAACCTAACTCCTATCTCCTTTTCCACCCCCACTCTCCTCCTCAGTTCCTTGTTTCTCACTCTAACCTTGTATCCCTACCATACTTCTCAGACATTTCATCTCAAACACATTTAAACTCTTCCTCTTTTATGTTCCATGTCTCTGCCCCTTACAGTGCTGTCACTACAATCACCCCTTCATACAATCTCTTAGCATCCATTCCCAAATGTCTATTTGGGAGATAGGAGATGAGAGATGGGAGATAGGGTTGATGAAAAACTATTGAGATGGTTTGGACACATGGAAAGAATGAGTGAAGAAAGATTAGTAAAAGAAGTGTGGAAGGCAGAGGTGGATGGAGTGAACAGGAGGAGATGACTGAGGACGAAATGGAGGGGTTGGACATTGAGCAAGAGAGGGATGTCTATTGAGGAAAGGAGAATGCAGAAGATCGAGGTAAGTGGTGAGTGGCTGTGTATGGATGATACTGTGATGCATGGGAGATGGGGTGGTGGTTAAGGAGTGGCTATGTGTGAATGATATTTTGACACAGCCCAAAGGGATTTCTCCCCGTCTTCAATGTTTCTGCATGAGGGGATGTAGAGGAGGGGGTCGCCAATTGAATGAAGCGGCCTTGCTGTGGATGTGCTGTGTCTTGCTGCATTGCTTCTGACCCAGGGTGATGGGTGAGATGCAAGGATGACCTGTCATCCATGAGGAGCCAAGATGAGAGGGAGGGGAGGGTGTTGAGTGGGAGTGAAATGGGTGGGGAGTTATGCCTTTTGATTTTGGCATATGTTATATGTGACTCCACACACTTGAGGCTCTCCATTTCCTCTAGCCACTCCCCATACAGCATTATAACTTAAGATATTCTCTTTACAATGATACTTACCACCATGAACAAGCAAGGTTACTTTTTCTGCAAGCAGCTTTTGAGCATGTCTTCTTTCTGGCTTCTCCTAAATAGAAAGAAAATTTTTGTGGTTTTAGATAATACAAATACAATCTTCTTGTTACTTTTGCCTCAAAAAACTGAAATCTAATAAAACTACTGATGCACATATAAGATACATAATCTATATGCAAATACCTAAAGTTCCTTTCCTCCTAATAAAGGAAATGCCTGATCCACTCTAGATTAGAATATACAGCCATGGTATAGTCTCTGCCCAAAGTGACGAATATAAACAAGATTGAAAGTATACAGACTGAACTTACCATCACTGAAAAAAGAAGTAACATGATCATATATAATTCTTTACAAGGAGTAGATAAAACTGACGGAAAAATATTTTGGTCTGGGATGAGAGGGCATCATATGATCATGGGGACAAATTAAAGACCAAACATCTGAAAGACGTTATGAAAATGTTTTCTGTACAGATGCATCAAGTGCTAGATGAGAATGAATGATATAATGAGAGCTAGAACCATGAGCAAACTAAAAACTAGGTATGATTAGTTGGAGAAAAAAGATTCTCATGATTGTAGCTTGAATGGTGGATGGTAGAGAGAGATGACTCTTCATCCACAATAAGCTAAGATTTATCTATCTATATACCAAGGGCTTTTTCCCCTTATAAGGGAGGTAGCCAAGTCAAAAGGCAAATACCCACTCCCACCCATTCCACTCCCATCCACCACCCTTTCTTCCCTCTTATCTTAGCTCCTCATGGATGACAGGTCATCCCCGACTCTTGCCCACTACCTTGGGTCAGAAGCAATGTAACAAGACACAGCACATCAACAGCAAGGTTGCTTCACTTCATTGGCAACCCCCCCTTCTCTGTCCCTTCTTGCAGAAAAAGAGATGGGGAGAAATCCCTTTGGGCTCCATCATAATATCACTTATGCATAACCACTCCCCTACCCCCACATCCCCTACCTTCTTTGCATCACAGTATCATCTATACACAGCCATTCTCCACTCAACCCTGTCTCCTGCCTTCTCTCTTCCTTGTTCTACAGATATTCACCTGTTGCTCAATGCCCTTTCACCCCATCCATTCATCTCATCCTTGGTTATTCACTCAAGTTCACTCCCTCTACCTCTGCTTTCTACACCTCTTTTACTAATCTTTCTTCATTCATTGTTTCCATGTGTCCACTCCATCCCAATACTCTTTCATCACCACTATCTGCCATCTCCTTTTTCACCCAGCTCTTCTCTTCTACACAGGTGAGCAGACATGATTTAAGAAGCAGAAAGGAAAACTAAAGGTGTTTGAGATGAAATGTCTAAGAAGTATGGTAGGGGTTACAAGGTTGGATAGAGTGAGACCCAAGGAGGTGATGAGGAGAAGTAGCTAAGATGGAATGAACAAATGGGTTTTTGAATGGATGTGGGACAGGTGATGGATGTTGCTTTGGCTCTGTCACCCCCTTATAGGAAGGAAAGGGCCTTTTGGTATACGTATGTAAATTATGGGAGGATCTTCATTGAGAGGATTAGGAGAGGAACAGAGGGAGTAATTGGTGAGGAACAGTGTGGGTTTAGGGCAGGTAGTGGGTGTGTAGATCAGATTTTTGTGGTAAGACAGATATGTGAGAAAGCTATAGGAAAGGGGAAGGATGTTTTCTGGGCCTTTATGGATCTGGAAAAGGCTTACGACAGGGTAGACAGAAAAGCACTGTGGGAGGTTATGCAGATATACGGGATAGGAGGAAAGCTTCTGGGAGCTGTCAAGAGTTTTTATGAGAGTAGTAGAGCTTGTGTCAGGATCAGAAATGGAGAGAGTGAGTGGTTTGAGGTAAAGGTGGGACTTCGTCAGGGATGCGTTATGTCACCCTGGCTGTTCAACTTATACATGGATGGGGTGGTGCGAGAGGTGAATGCAAGGGTAGTGGGTCAAGGATTGGAGATGGTTAAGGAAAATGGAGAAAAGTGGGAGGTGAGCCAGTTGTTGTTTGCGGACGACACTGCGCTTGTGGCAGGATCGGAGGAAGGATTGAGGAAGCTGGTGACAGAGTTTGGGAGAGTGTGTGATAGAAGAAAGCTAAAGATAAATGTGGGTAAAAGTAAGGTGATGAGATGTACAAGGGGTGAAAGTGGCAGTAATCTGGAAGTGAGCATTAAGGGAGAGCAACTGGAGGAAGTGGATAGTTTTAGATATTTGGGTGCAAATGTAGCAGGAAAGGGTGGAGTGAAGGTGGAGGTAGAATGTAGATTGAGAGAAGCGAGCAAATGCCTTGGTGGTTTAAAAAGTGTAATGAGGAATAGGAATCTGGGAATGGATGCTAAGAGGAGACTGTATGAAGGAGTGATTGTGCCAACAGCACTGTATGGAGCAGAAACATGGAACATGAGAGAGGAAGAGAGAAGGAACTTGAATGTGTTTGAGATGAAGTGTCTGAGAAGTATGATGGGGGTTACTAGGCTAGATAGAATGAGAAATGAGGAAGTGAGGAGGAGAACAGGGGTGGAAAGGGAGCTGGGAGATAGGGTGGATGAAAGAGTATTAGGATGGTTTGGACACATGGAAAGAATGAGTGAAGAAAGACTAGTAAAGGAGGTATGGAAGGCAGATGTGGAGGGAGTAAACATGAGGGGACGTCCTAGGATGAGATGGATGGATGGGGTGAAGGGGGCTTTGGGGAAGAGGGGAATGTCGGTTGAGGAAGGACGGGAGAGGACAGAAGACAGGGGTGAATGGAGAATGGTTGTATATGGAAAATGGTGAGATGCATGAGGTGGATTGGACGGGGGAATGGGAGTGAGGTAGTGTGTGTGAGCAAAAATTTTTGACGCAGCCCGAAGGGATTTCTCCCCGTCCTCTCCTTGATATGGGAGGACGGAGAGGGGGGGTCGCCGATTTAATGAAGCGGCCTTGCTGTGGATGTGCTGTGTCCTGCGACACTGCTTCTGACCCAGGGCAGTGGACAGGGTGCAGGGATGACCCGTCATCTAGGAGGTGCTAAGATGGGAGGGAGGGTGGAGGGGTGTGGAGTGTTTTCGGGGATGAAATGGGTGGGAATGTTTTTGTGTCTTGTCCTTTTTGGCTACCCCCCTGGTAAGGGGGAAAAAAGCCTTGGTATATGTATGTATGTAAATAATGTACATAGTCCTAAGCAAAAACTCTCAAATCCACCCACCCCATACATCAAATCACACAAACACAGCCTATTATGTGCAAAATGCAAATAAACCCAATAGTATTCTACTCAAACACCCTACCTCCAACAACCCACAATATGTCCATATAAATGCACATTCACAGATCATAAAAGAAACACTCCTTAACAAATTGCCAAGTTCTATACTCCACCCAACTCCCTCACAGATCAACTCAGCCAAGAAATCATTAAAAAGACAAACATATGCTCAGTGATGAATTATGTGAACCCTGCATGGGCACCTAATCTCATGAAGACACACCACAACACCCTTCAAACCATACAAAACAAAGCCCTTAAGACAATTACATGCTGCACAAATACAACACCTACAGACATTTACACAAAGATATTAAAGTCCTCACAGTCAAGGATCCCCTTGACATGAGAGGCACACAAACACTTGCCACAGCCTCCACAAACACAGCACACCCACTACCCTATATAGTAAAACACCCACACACACCTTGAAACATCAAAATAACACCCAAATACCTATATCACAAAAATATTCTATTCTCTTTCTCCACAATCACCGGACACCCTTCACAAAACATATCTATATTCATATGACTCATTGCTCCATCAACAAACTGAAAGGCAATACATTGATGTATGACATACTCACTTTTATCCATCCCATTGAATTCTCTCTCCCCAAAAGGACAGAGTCCATCTGGCCAGACTGAGATGCGGCCATGATCCAGCCCTTCTGAGCTACCAGAAGAGGCTGGATGACCACACTGCAGACAACTGCCCAGGATTTAACACTTCACCCCATACTATACAACATATTATAGAAGACTGCAGTGTATACAATCACACATTCCAACAAGTCAATATACACTTTACAAAGGATTTGTAGGAAAACCCTGTTCCAGCTGTGGCATTCCCCAGGAAGACAGGACTGCATGGCCAGACAGTCAAGGGAACATCAACAACAGCAAGAGTTACACTAGCATGCCCATCCAGGTTACCACACAAAACAGCACCAACTTAGAATTGGCCTGGCAACAGAAACCAACAGTCCAAGATGCAACCATCACATGGAGAAAAGAGAGTACCAAATAATTACACTGCCCTACACTCACTCAAACCAGACTCAACACAAATTGGAAGAGGCAAAAACAGAGTTTTGGGATAATATACGATTGGAAACAAAGAATTAAAGAAAGTAGACCTAGGAGTAATCATCTCAAGTGACTTGACACCTGACAAACATGTAAATAAACTATTCGGAGAGACAACTTACTAAGATCAATGAAAGTGACCTTTGACTACATGGATGAAGAGATGGTTAAGAAAATAATTACTATATTGATAAGACCAAAACTAGAATATGCTATATCAATGTGGGCACCAAACACAAAGAAAAACACAAATTAGAAAGAATCCAAAGAGCAGCGACAAAGATGGCACCCACACTGTTAAATCTGACATATGAACAAAGATTGGAGAAATTACAGCTGTCAACATTGGAGCAGAGAAGGGAAAGAGGTGACCTGTTGACCATTTTCAGAATTATGAAAGGGATGGAAGTTCTCAATAGAGATGACCTATTGAAATAGTACAAGAGAGAAACAAGAGGACACGATAAAAAGCTAAAGAAGGACAGTTACAGAAGAGACCTGAAAAAGAACAGTTTCCCGCACAGAGTGATCGATGTCTGGAACAAACTAAACAGTGAATGCCAGAACTATACACGAGTTCAAGAATAAATTGGATGTGGAGAGATATGAAAACGGGTCACAACGAGCATAAAATACAACTAGGTAAATACAACTAGAATACAACTAAACACAAATTCTCTTCACTGAGTTACTCATGGGTTGATCTGGTCATGGCTGGTTTCCCTAGGACTAAGGTTCTCATGCAAAAGAAGAACAGGTATATGAATTGAATAATAATATAATCAGTGTAGTGAAGACACTATGCTATCATTTCAGAGTATAACAAAGGCAAATCATAGCCATGTATCTAAGAACCTGCAACTCTAAGCCAACATAACCATAATAGCTTATTTGGATACTAACCAAACCCTAAACTGTAATACAAGTGCCTAAAACTGCTCACAAATGTATACTGGAAAGTGTTCTATGTATACCAAATCATCAGTAGTCATGAAAAAAAATCCATTCATTTAATTTCTTTCATTACTATTCTATTCCATATACCAAGGGCTTCTTCCTCCTTATAAGGGAGGTAGCCAAATCAAGGGCATGCACCCATTCCACTCCCATGCACCACCCTTGTTTCACTCTTATCTTAGCTCCTTGTATATGAAGGCTCATCCCTATCTCCTGCCCACTGCCTGGGTCTGAAGCAATGCAGCAAGACACAGCACATCCACAGCAGGGCTGCTTTTAGACACTTGTATTACATTTTTTCTTATTAAAACTGTAATGTCTAAAACCATTCATAAATGTACACTGAAAAGTGTTCTTTGCATACAAAATTATAAGTACATACATACATACACCAAGGGCTTTTTCTACCTTACAAGGGAGGTAGACAAAGTCAAAAGTATAAATCCACTCCCACCCATTTCATCCCCTCATACTCCACTCCCATTCACCACCCCTCCCTCCCTCTTTTCTTGGCTCCTCCTGGATGACAGGTCATCCCTGCATCTTGCCCAGTGCCCTGGGTCAGAGGGAATGCAGCACGACACAGTACATCCACGGCAAAGCCACTTCATTTAATTGGTGACACCACTCCTCTCCAACTCCTCATACAGAAAAAGAGAAGGTGGGGAGAATTCTCTTCGGGCTGCATGACAATTATCAGTAATCATGAAAAAAAAGTTCATTCATTTAATTTTTTTACTACCCTCCCAAATTTTTCTAGTGTACATGTCTTCCATTTTTTTTTCCCAAACTTACCCAATGTTTTTCCATAATCTTTGAGATATCCTTCATAGGATAAAATGTGAAGAGCTGGAGAAACCTTTGGACCTGAAAGATGATACAAATGTAGCATAGTTCATCAACCATACACACTGCTCTCACATTCCAACAACAATAATCTAAGCATATTTGTCAATCAATATACATAACTACAAACATACATTTTTACAATTTTTTCTTCTAATATCATAATTGAAACAAACCTCAGAGTCCTTTAAGCGTACGAAGAATTGATACAATTCAAAAGGTGAAGTCTTCTTTGGATCTAACCAAATGGCATTTCCTGCAGACTTGCCAAACTTTTCCCCAGAATCCGTAGTTATTAAAGGCACAGTTAAACCTATGAAAGAATATTATACTTTGAAAAAAATCAACAAATTCCATGGCTATATAATGTTTTGATCGTATGTATTAATAACTGCTGTCAAAACTGTCATACCATACACCTGTTTGTTTCTTTTTCTACTGACTAACTCCTGCCCAGATGCAATGTTTCCGATTTGGTCATTTCCTCCTATCTGCAAAATTAAAATGATCTTATGCTTTTTTTCCTATCAAATACAATGCAAAGGTCAAAGATGCAAATTAAAAAAAAATCTTTCCTACATGTGATATTCTTTCATTATGGAAAGAGCATACAAGAACCAGTTATAAGTGATGAAATACGAATTCAATACAAAAAGTGCTATATCCTAACCTGAACTAAACAGTCATAATGATCATGCAAATGTAACCAGTCATATGCCTGCAAGACCTGCAAAAGATCAGAGAAAAAATTATGATAATCAAAAAGGAACAAACAACATTCTCCACTTACATACATATACCAAAGGCTTTTTCCCCCTACATGGGGGTTAGCCAAAAAGAAAAAGGCATAGAAACCACTCCCACCCATTCCATTTCCTATATATTCTACTCCCCTCCACCCTCCCTCTTATCTTGGCACCTCCTGGATGACGGGTCATCCCTGCATCCTTTCCACTGCCCTGGGTCAGAAGCAGAATCAATTCTCCACTTACTACCTACATACCAAAAGGCCACCTTCCTTTTATAAGGGAGGGACCCATCCTAGGTATATACCCATCATGGCATTACCACATCCTACACTAATTAAAAAATTAGATATGCAGTACATCTGAAATACTGTAGCACATCTAAACAATAAAGGGACATAAATACGATACAAACATATATCAGACCTGTTCAAAAAACTTTTTCATATTTTCATGTTACTGTACTTTTTCCCATACTTTTTGACCTGAAAAAGCCAAAAATCACATCCATTTTTATCTAGGATGTATGGAAGCATTGCCGCATAGAGGCCAAATTATTTTGCTATCCATCTTAACAAAAGGGCCAATTTTGAGGCATTTCTAAGCATATTTTGTGGTATAATTTTTTTATCTATATAAGATATAGCAACAAATTAGGTACCAAATGAATGAGTAGGATCTACTCTATGTATATCAACTGTTAGATTTGATGAATTTCCCTCGTGACTTTTAATAGATACGAAATTGTAAAAAAATTTTTACTTTTTTACTAACCTGGAGAAATGGTTTTTGCAAGGAGCAAGATAGAGCAACAAAATAGTTATAAAATTAAAGCAATTTTAATGTTTTTTTGAATGTGTGCAATTTGATTAACATACATATACCAAAGGCTTTTTTGCCCTTACACTGGAGGTAGCCAAAACACAAAGGCATAAAGTCCATTCCCTCTCATTCCATCCCCAACATACTCCACTCCCATCCACCCTCATATCTTGGCTCCTCCTGGATGATGGGTCATCCCTGCATCTTGCCCACTGCCCTAGGTCAGAAGCAGTGTCGCAAGACACAGCACATCCACAGCAAGGCTGCTTCATTAAATCAGCAACCCCCCTCTCCATCTCCTCATGCATAAAAGGAGATGGGGAGAAATCACTTCTGGCTGTGTCAATTTGTTTTTCACACATACTCCCTCACCCCTCATGCATCGCAGCAGCATCCATACACAACTATTCTTCATCCACTCCTATCTTCTGTCTACTCCTGTCCTTCCTCAACAGACATTCCCCTCTTTCCCTATACCCCTTTTACCCCATCCATCTTATCTTAGGTCGCCCCCTCATGTTCACTCCTTCCATCTCAGCCTTCCACACTTCTTTTACTTATCTTTCTTCACTCATTCTTCCATGTGTCCAAACCATCCTAATACTCTTTCATCAACCCTATCTCCAAACTCCCTTTCCACCTCCATTCTCCTCCTCATTTCTCACTCTATCCAGCCTAGTAACCCCTATTATACTTCTCAGGCAACTCATCTCAAACACATTCAAACTCCTCCTCTCTCATGTTCCATGTTTCTGCCTCATACAGTGCTGTCAACACAGTCACTCCTTCATACAATCTCCTCTTAGCATCCATTCCCAAATATCTATTTCTCATTACATTCTAATCCCTCCAAAGCATTTACTTGCTTCTCTCAATCTACATTCTACCTCCACCTCCACTCCTCCCTTTCCTGCCACATTTTCACCCAAGTATCTAAAACTATCCACTTCCTCCAGTCTCTCTCCCTTAATACTCACTTCCAGTCTGCTGCCACTTTCTCCCCTTGTACATCTCATCACCTTACTTTTACCCACATTTATCTTCAACTTCTTAACATTGTACAAAAAAAATGACATTATTTATAATATTTACAGAAAAAAAGAAAAAAAAAAAAATTCTATGCATTTGACATACAGGGTGTTCAGGATAAATTTGAGACTATTTCGGGAAGGAAAGAAAAATGTAAAATCTTGGCCAAAAATTTATGTATTCTCAAAATTCTAAGTGCATCTCTTAGAGGTTCTTTTGTCAAATACAGCTCACTCAGAGAAGTCACTCTGAGCCACCACCATGGCCTCCAGGCGGGACCCAAACCTACAACACGCAGCCTTCACAGTGTCCTTCAAGAGACACCTGTACACCAGTTTGATCCTGGCAATCAACTCGTGTTTGATGTTGCAGGTAGTATGATTGACGTCTTTTTCAACTGTGCCCCACACATAATAGTCCATAGGGTTGCAATCAGGCGAGTTAGGGGACCAGATATTGGGACTGGTGAAGTCGTATAAGTTCTCAGACAGCCACATCTGAGTTTTCCTGGAGGTGTGACACACAGCTGAGTCCTACTGCCACACATATGGTCTTCCTGCAGCCACCCTCTCCACCCAGCGCTTGACAACAGTGGATAGCAACTCAATATAGCCATCTGAAGTGAGTCTGAGTCCCTCTTCAAAGATATGGGGCAGCATGACATGGCCTTCGCTGGAAACACACCCAAAGACCATCACAGTTTGAGGGAACTTGGTCTTCATGAAGTGCAGGACTTCATGTGGACTGTAGGCTAGCCACCTGTTCTTCTGCACACTGTGCAACTGGTCCTGGCAGAAGCTCTTCTTATCTGAGAAGAACCAGAGCATCCCCGGCTCAACTGGGTGTTTGACCTTGTTGAGGAGTTTCCTGGTTTTTATAAGGCAGTTCTCTTGGACCTTGGTGGTGAGTAATTGGCCCTTGCGCCTCTTGTATGAGGAGTTGCAAAGATCCTCGTTCAGCACTTTCTTCATAATCGCCACTCCAACGCCCATCTCTCTCATCAAAGTTCGCACTGTGTTGCCTGGATCTTGCCACACCTTTTTTTGCAGCATCTTGACAAATTTCATTGTGCAGAGTCAGAATGCCTGCTATGATCCTTCCTGCTAGCCACTGCTTCCACATCTCCATCACAACTCTCCAACTAACATTCCACAGCTTTCACAGTATTCAAGTAGTGAGCTGCAGCCAGGATTTTCGAATTTTTTAATCTAGTATGAATCATCAAGATGTAGGTCACTCTCTTCCAATATTCTGGTGCTTTTCATTCATCCTTGCTCTCTAGCTCTCACACCCACCAATAGTATACAGAATCAGCTATCCGTTGCACTTTACCACTATTAAATCCTTCAAATGGTTCTGAAATGACAGAAGATGAAAATATTATCAAATTTATCCCGAACACCCTGTATATCATACAAAGTGGAAAGTGTAATTTTGCAACAAGTCAAACCATCAACTGAAACTACCAAATTAATTATGATTACATATATCAAAATGATGTTATGCAATCATTTGTTAAGTGTTTGCTTCTTGAAGCTTTTGAAGCAGTGTTGGTTGTATTCCACTGCATGGAGAAGATATTCCCTCTGCTTGGGATTTGTGGTGATGACATTTGCAAAATCACTCATCATCTTAACTCCACACTCAGTGATGTCATTCACTACTTTGAGGTTTCTCACATATTCCAAGGCTTTCTTGTAGTCCTCCTTCTCTGGCAATGATTCAACCCAATCCAGGAACCAGTCAGGTCCAATGCTGAGGATGTCTAACAGAAGGTAGGATTTCAGACCAATGAGATCTACTAGTGTGGTCTTGGCTGTCACCTTCTGAAACACAGGTTTTCCCCTTCTGAAGCTGTCTGGCTTCTGAGTGGCATGCAGCTGAGCAGCAATGTCCTGTTTCTGCTTGTCACTCAGTTTGCTCCTGAAGAGTGTGAATGGCATGGCCTTCTGTGTCAAGTACCACTTGTGATTTTTCATCATCTGAAGAAGTGCTTCAACAACCTCTGATCTCTTGTACTTCAGCATGTCCTGGATGAGCTAAAGATTATTCACAGGAGCATCTGCAGCAGATGTTGACATCATCCACATTAGTGTGTAGAACAGCGCCAGGAAGATGTTGAGTCGTTCCAGCTTTGCACCAGTCTCTTCATCATACTCAAACTGGTCACAAAACATCAGTATCTTCATGGAACACAAGTTCCTGGCCATCCATCTGCCTGGTGAATGGTCCCTGGTCAACTCCAGTGCCTCCAAGAACAATCAGTCACTGGAATCCCCCCAGGTAATGTCATCCACATGAGTAATTGCCTCTTGTTCTGCTGCAGCTGCAAAATAATACCATGTGGTAAGGATGTAAAACTGCAAAATAATACAATGTGGTAAGCATGTAAAACTTCCAACTTGTTGTGATATTCAAAAGTATGATTAGTAAAAGTATGAAAGTATGATTACCTTGTTCTTGCCTCTGCAGTTGCCTCTCAGTCCGGCCTACTTGTTGCTAGGATCTTGTCTCAAAGATTTTATCATGACCTGACCTGCAACCTTTCCTCTTAGTCCTCTGGTCCTGGTAGAACCTGATGTCCTCATTTTTCTTTTCCCTAGATAACAGTCTGTTGCTCTATATATCCTGGACAGCATCTGGAGCTCCTATGTCGAACAGGCTGTCCAATTCCAAGACAAATGCACTCCTCTTTCACCCAGGGTTACTTGCTCTTCATCAGTGCTCTGTGTCTGTCATGGAGTTTCATGAAGAGCTTCATGCAATTCTGTCTGGTATTCGTCTTGATCCTAGTCATCTACCAGAATGGGATGATAGCTTCAACTGTTTCATAGGCGAGGTCTTGAACCATGGGTTTCCATGTATTTTCTGATAAACTTTGGAAATAAAGAATGTACTGGAATGCTTGTCTTTTGGTGGGAAGCTGTGAACCACTGATGCAAGCTGAAGGGTATCCAACCATGAAGGTTTCAGTGAAAGATCTGGTGGATGGCCGACTTGATGCTTGCTTGTGGACTGCAGGTAGAGGTTCTGAGACATCAACAATGCATCCTCATAACTCCTTGCTTGATGCCATTGTGAAGTATGTTGTGGATAGTTTTCTGGATTTGGATCCAATTTCTGTGCTGGCCTTGCTTTTGTACTATTCAGTATTGCCCAACATCATTAACAGTTTTCTGTAGATATGAAATTAAATGTTGAAATTATGTACAAGTTTTTTGTCTAAATTCACTTAAAATTCAAATATCCATACAAAAACCATCTCTCCAGGTTAGCAAAAAAAGTCAGGATTTTCAATAATTTCATATCTTTTAAAATTCACGGGGAAAATTCATCAATTCTAACAGTTGCTATGTATAGAGTAGATTCAGTTCTTTCATTTGATACCTAATTTGTTGCTCTATCTTGAGTAAATAAAAAATCATACCACAAAATATGCTTAGAAATGCTTCAAAATTGGCCCTTTTGGTAAAAAAGCAAAATCATTCAGCCTTCATGTGGCAATACTTCCATACATCCTAGATAAAAAATGGATGTAATTTTTGGTCTTTTCAGGTCAAAAAGCATGGGAGAAAGTAGAGTAATGTATGAAAATATGAAAAAGTTTATTTTTGAACAGGTCTAACATACATTAAACATAAAACCCTTGATCAGAATGGAGTTAATTTTCCAATTAATCAATAAATAAATCTGTTTCGCCTGGTCTCTTGCAGAATACCTGCAGCCTTCAGGAAACTGGCAACAGCCTCCAGGTGGGACCACAAGTCACTTGGAGAAGATATATTGTATTGTTGTCCAGTACACCTCATACTGATTGCCATGTGCATATACCCATTATTGATTCCTCCAGAATGTCAGTAAAAAAAAAAAAATCTAACAATGCAGGAATAAAAACCTTATATTATAGCTATTCCACAAGAAACAAAAGGGAAAGAAAAAATGAAAAGAAAAAAGAAAAGAATAGAAAAAATGAAAAGAAATGATAAAAGAAACAAAACAAAACAGAAATTCATATCCACCTATAAACATACCTGATATGTGAATTCTGCATAGCTCATTCCCTGTGCACTGCTTAGTCGAGCTTGTACACTGCTGCGGGACAAAAGTGTCCCCATCCGAAAATGTCGACCTATTTCTCTCAAGAACTTGATGATACTCTTGCTGTTATACCAATCCACATTGTTGACAACTCTTAAATAAATTAATTTCAAATATTCTTTAATAATATAAAACAACGAAGAAATTTTATAAAGTGATAACATGAAGGATAAATAGATACATACATACACCATACACTTTTTCCCCCTTACAAGGGGGTGCTAAGATAAGAGGGAGGGTGGAGGGGTGTGGAGTGTATTCAGGGATGGAATGGGTGGGAATGATTTTATGCCTTTTCCTTTTTGGCTACCTCCCTTGTATGGGGGAAAAAGCCTTGGTATATGTATGTATGTATGTACAAGGGAGGTAACAAAAAACAAAGGCATAAAATCCACTCCCACCCATTCCATCCCCACATACTCCACTTCCATTCACTCCCCTCCCTTCCTCTTATCTTGGCTCCTCTTGGATGACGGGTCATCCCTGCATCTTGTCCACTGCCTTCAGTCAGAAGCAGTGTCGCAAGACACAGCACATCCACAGCAAGGCCACTTTGTCAACTCCTTCACTACGGGCCACATCGCACGTCTGGCAGCATTAGCTGCCAGACGTGCGATGTTGCGTCATAATACTCGCATTATAAAAAATAAAGTCACTGCTCTATCGCTCGTTCTCTTTCACCCGTGAATTTTTATAATCATAGAAAATATGATGAAGCCAGTTTACAGAGTATGGGGGTCACGCAGGTACGACTACAATAAATATAATCAAGACACCAGCGTCGGCATCCTCGCATACCCACTTGCTCCTCATGATGCCTACGTAGGCGTCACCGTATGGAAGGGGTTAAATTGACGACCCCCCTCTCCATCCCCTCATGGTGATCTCTTTGAAACTACTACTCACACTTGTCCCCTTTTCCCTTGTAAAGTGGAACTATACAGGCACTCCTCCAGCACTCTACCCTCTCTTAAACAAACATTGAATAACCTCACCAGCTGGTCTACCATCACTGTGCTCTCATCATCTTAACAACTGCCTTCACTTTATCCTTCCTTATTTTTCCTCCATTTTCCTCACTCATCACAGTCATTTTCTTAGTGCTACCCACTACAACTACCTTTACCTCCCTATCCTCCTTCACATTTAGCAACTCCCTAGACTCTGCCCATCTTCCTATTATTGCCATCTCTTCCATTATCATCTCTCCATCTGCACCTTTTACCTTTTCTTCTCTACTTGATTTGCCTCCTCTTCCTCTCTTAATTTCTTTCCAAAACATCTTTTTATTCCTTTCAAAATTGTCTGTCATACTCTTACCCCATTTCACATCTCTCCTCTTTGCCTCCTTTATCTTGTGCTTTACTTCTCTTTTCTTTGTACCTCTCATATGTCTTAATATGTAACCAATAATATGTAACCAATATGTGAATGCTTACTTCTCTTCTACAACCTTCTTTGCTTTCTCATTCTACTTTCTCATTCTACCACTCACTACCCTTCACTCTATTTCTTCCTGTTCACCCTGTTCCACACACAAACTTTGCACATCTTGTGACTCTCTCCTTGGACCATCCCCATTCCTCCTCCACTCCTAGTTCCACTCTATCCTTCACTCTCTCCCACTCCTCTCTCGGCTTCTTCTTGTACTCCTTCTCATTTTCTTTCTCATTTAAGCAGTTTACTTTAAGCATCTCCCTACCTTCTGTCCTTTTCCTCTTTCTCCATCTATCATCCACTCTCAACTTACCTTCCACAAAAAATGATCCAATATTACCCCCACTCTATCCCCTTAGAACATGTACATCCTTAACTCTTCCTACTATCCTTCTGGCTACCACTATATAGTCCATTAATGCCCTATCGACCATTCATCCATTAACTACCTTCTCCCATGTGTACTTACGCTTGACTTTCTTCCTAAACACTGTATTTGCTATCATTAACTCTTTCTAGATACATCTCCACCATCAACTCTCCACTACAATTTTTTCCTGGAATTCCACACTTCCCAACCACTCGGTCTATTGGCTCCTCTCCTACCCTAGCATTAAGGTCTCCAATCCCACTACATTGACATATCTCCCTAAACTCTTTATGCACTCATTTAAATATATCCAAAAAGCATTCCTTTCCTATACACTCTTCTCACTATCAGGCCCATATGCACTTACAAAAAACTAACACCTCCCTTCCCAGTTTCACCATCATCCACATTAACCTTGAAGAAACCTCCTTCCACTCCACCACACACTTATCTATCTCTTCACTTACTAATATAGCCACCCATTCTCTCCCTCATCATCTCTTCACTCCTGAGACCCTTCCAACTACACTCCCAAACTCAAACTCACCCCTCCCTTTCAACTTTGTGTCACTCAATGCCAACACATTCACCTTTCTTCTCACAAACATACTGCCTATCTATTCCCTATTACTCTCCTTTACCACATCCACACACATTAAAAGACCCAAACCATTGGGTTCTGGTTGGAAAACTCCCAGACCCTCTTTATTTTATTTATTTATTTATTTATTTTTTTTTATTTTTTTTTTTTTTTCATGTCCCCTTTGGGGCTACAGGGAGAAGGATAGAGAGGATAGGGATAGGGAGATAAAATAGAACTGGAAAACCATGTAAGGTAGAAAAATGTAGGAAGGTTAGAAGATCGCAAGTACTGCGTAAAAGGGGAAGAGATGGAGGGGAGGGAGAGGGGGAAGACAAGGAGGAGAAGGAGGAGGAGGAGGAGAAAGAGGAGGACAAGGAGGAGAAGGGAGAGGAATAAGAAAGGAAAAAGGATGAGGAAGAGGAAGAGGAAGAGAAGAAGGAAGAGGAGGAGATGGAGAGCAGTTACCAGCTCCACCTCTTTGGCACAATATTGTCACCAGACTGGTTATTGTTGATGAAATACTAATGAATATATCATATGCTTATACACCATATACATGACATATATCTTTTCATATAAAAAAAAAAATAATAATAACAATCATAAGAACAACTAACCTTACAGATTTTAAAGGGTCTGATTTTATGTCTGTTCTCCAAATAAAATCTTCGTGATTCTTAAATATCCTCTTTAGGTTCTCAGCAATGCCATCAGCATTGAATTGAACCACTGGCAGATCTATCTCATCACGTTCTGTGCTGCGGCCACTTGGATCCCCTATTTGTGCTGTGGCACCACCTACCTATAGGAAATTTTAAGAAAAAATTAATGTTTCAAAACAACAGCAACACCATGGCAAAATGTTTAATTCTACATATATGTATTTTTTAATTGCCTAATTTGTTAGTGAATTGGTGCCTATGTTGGTTCCCAACAGTCCTGACCAACTACAGTATGTTGAACATGAGATCATATATATTTGAACTACCAATGGGATGGGAGGGGAGAGGAGCTAATTTTATATATACATATTGAAAGGTCCTTTCCTAATCATGAGGGGAGGTGGTCCCTTTCATTTGCTCCCTCTCCCCTCCCATCTCATGTTTATTTCAAATATAAATAATACCACATTTTATATGTCATGTTCAGTTCAAAATGGCTTCATTCAAGATGAGCTACCCGAATTCAAATGCTGAATTAAATCACTTCAAGCATGTCTACCATTGACTACTGGTAATAAACAAAAAACCTTACTTCATACCAAAGCAATGACTTGGTGTCCAGCTCGCTGACAGTGAAGAAGAGCCATAACAACCAGGAGATTACCCACATGCAAGGAATCTGCTGTGGGGTCAAAGCCACTGTAGATTGTTTGTGTCTTTTTGGTTAATTCTGCAATCAAACTATTGCTGAAAATAAAAAAGAAGATATATATATATACAGTATATATATATATATATATATATATATTTATATATATATATATATATATATATATATATATACATATATATATATATATATACACAACCACTCCTCGTTTAACGACGACAATTGGGACCAGTGTTGCCGCCGTTAACCGAATTGGTCGTTAAGCGAAAGTGTATACATATACGTATATGTACTGTATGTACAATGTCCAGCAATATATGTACCTTTATTTTCGTATATTTTCCCTCTGTTATACAGAAAGCCCTCAAATAACGCGGTGGTTAGGTTCCTGAAATTACCGTGTATGACCAAATCTGCGTATGCTGACATTCCATATTAAATACCGGGGTATTTATTGAGTTTCGACCATGGGCGCAATATAGCAATAGAAAATTAATTATTAATTTTGTAAATTAAAATCTATCAACGTAATATGCAATTTGCTAATGAACGAAGTCGGTAGCATAGGATCGGGACGCCATCTTGTCTGTCAATTGACGGCCTCGGTACTTCCGACAGTACCTCGCCAGGTATATTTTCTTGAAGGAGTGTTATGGAGTGGAAATACATGCATTCCTTCAAGCTGCAAGAACTTTGTATACCCTGTAAGCTGAGAGAGTGGTTGAAAAGCCTGCCAACGTCTCTCACGACAATGACAACGAGGACGAGCCGGATGACATTTAATTTGCAGGTAATGATTTATCAAACACAGGTTAGGTTAGTTTAGTTTAGGTTAGACGAATTTATCATCCTTTCATTTCTTCGACGTCGGCATCTATCATAACAAACATGGCGTACCATTCATCCGACACGACTTCGTTACTTACGAAATCTGTTTTAGCACCTTTTTTTGTTTTTTTATTTCCGCTCACAAAATTGCATATTACGTTGATACATTATAATTTACAAAATTAATATTCTATTGCTATATTGCGCCCATGGTTGAAACTAAAAATTTACCAATACCGGTATATACTGTACCCCAGGTAGTTTTTGCAGCTTGCAGGATGGTAATGTAGACCTAAGCTTCAGAACACTTTACCTCACAGCTAATATCCACCGTACAAGTTCATTTATAACATCATACAAATTTGCCTCACCCAACTTATCGTACACGACGTCCTAACTTTGGGAGATTTACGTTAAACGAATATTGGTCTGTCATAAAGCCCGTCATTACTCGGCGTTGTCGTTAACCGAGTAGGTTGTTAAACGAGGAGTGGTTGTATATATATATATATATATATATATATCTATATATATATATATATATATATATATATATATGTATATATATGTATATATATACAGGATGTTCAGGATAAATTTGATAATACCTTGATCTGTCATTTCAGACCATATATATATATATATATATATATATATATATATATATATATATATATATATATACAGGGTGTTCAGGATAAATTTGATAATACTATGATCTGTTATTTCAAAATAATTTGAAGTATCTAATAACAGTAAAATGAAACAGATGGCTGATTCTGTGTACTATTGATGGGTGTGAGCTAGAGAGCATGGATGACTGGAAAGCACCGGAATATTGGCAGAGAGTGACCCCTTTACAGGGGAGGTAGCCAAAAACAAAGGTATAAAATCCACTCCCACCCATTCCATCCCCACATACTCCACTCCCATTCACCAACCCTCCCTCTTTTCTTGGCTCCTCCTGGATGACAGATCAACCCTGCATCTCACCCACTACCTTGGGTCAGAAGCAATGCAGCAAGACACAGCACATCCATAGCAAGGCAGCTTCATTTAACTGCCAACCCCCACTCTCCATCCCCTCATGCAGAAAAAAAGAAGACAGGGAGATATCCCTTTGGACTGCATCAAAATATCATTCACACATACTCCCTCACACCCCCATCCCCCACCCACTCCCATGCACCACAGCATCATCCATACACAACCATTCTCCACTCACCCCTATCTTCTGTCTTCCACCTTCCTTCCTCAACAGATATTCCTCTCTTTCCCAATGCCCCTTTTACCCCACTCATCCATCTCATCCTTAGTTGACCTAGAATGTTCCATCTCTACCTTCCACACCATCCCAATACTCTGTCATCAACCCTATCTCTGAACTCCCTTTCCACCCCAACTTTCCTCCTCACCTCCTTGTTTCTCACTCTATTTAGCCTAGTAACCCCTACCATACTTCTCAGGC
Source organism: Oratosquilla oratoria (assembly GCF_046742065.1). NCBI lineage: Eukaryota > Metazoa > Arthropoda > Malacostraca > Stomatopoda > Squillidae > Oratosquilla > Oratosquilla oratoria. The sequence goes on along the minus strand of NC_134781.1, from coordinate 11,579,289 downwards.
ATTTCATCTTGTACACATTTAAACTCCTCCTCTCTTATGTTCCATATTTCTGCCCCATACAGTGCTGTTGGCACAATCACCCATTCATACAATCTCCTCTTAGCATCTATTCCCAAATGTCTATTTCTCATTACACTTTTTAATCCCCCATGGCATACTTGCTTCTCTCAATCTACATTCTACCTCCACCTCCACTCCTCCCTTTTCCACCACATTCACACCCAAGTATCTAAAGCTATCCACTTCCTCCAGTCTCTCTCCCTTAATATTCACTTCCAATTTGCTGCCACATTCTCCCCTTGTACATCGCATCATCTTACTTTTACCCACATTTATCTTCAACTTAATTCTTTTGCACACCTTCCCAAACTCTGTCACTAACTTCCTTAATCCCTCCTCTGATCCTGCTACAAGTGCAGTGTTGTCAGCAAACAACTGGCTTATCTCCCATTTTTCTCCATTTTCATTAGCCATCTCCAATCCCCAGCCCATTACCCTTGCATTTACCTCTCACACCACCCCATTCATGTAAAAACTGAGCAGCCAAGATGACATAACACATCCTTGGTGAAGTCTTACCTTTACCTAAAACCACTCACTTTCCATTTCCCATTCTAACACACTCTACTACTCTCGTAAAAACTCTTGACTGCTCTTAACAATTTTCTTCCTATCCCATATATCTGCAAAACCTCCCACAGTGCCTTCCTGTCTAACCTGTTATAAACCTTTTCCAAATCCATAAAGGCCCAAAAATCATCTTACCTTTTCCTAAAGCTTTCTCACATATCTGTTTTACCACAAAAATCTGATCCACACAACCCCAACCTGTCCTTAACCCACACCGTTCCTCACCAATTACTCCCTCTGTTCTTCTCCTAATCCTTTCAATCAAAACCCTCCCATAAGCCTTCCCAACTACACTCAACAAACTGAACCCTCTGAAACTACTACACTCACACTTGTCCCCTTTTCCCTTGTAAAGCGGAACTATACAGGCACTCCCCCAGTCCTCCAGCACTCTACCCTCTCTTAAACAATCATTAAATAACCTCACCAGCCAGTCCACCATCACTGTACCTCCATTTTTTAGACACTCCACATGACACCCATCCAACCCAGGTGCCTTACCTGCTCTCATCATTTTGACAACTGCTTTCTGCTTCTGACCCAGGGCAGTGGGCGAGATACAGGGATGACCTGTCATCCAGGAGGAGCCAAGATAAGAGGGAAGGATGGGGTGAATGGGAGTGGAGTATGTGGGGATGGAATGGGTGGGAGTGGATTTTATGCCCTTTGATTTTTGGCTACTTCCCTTGTAAGGGGTAAATAGCCATTGGTATATGTATGTATATTGTATACGTGTGGAAGGCAGAGGTGGAAGGAGTGAACATGAAGGGGCAACCTAGCATGAGATGGATGGATGGGGTAAAAGGGGCATTGGGAAAGAGGGGAATGTCTGTTGAGAAAAAACGGGAGAGGACAGAAGATAGGGGTGAATGGAGAATGGTTGTGTATGGATGATGCTGTGATGCATTAGGGGGAGTGGGTGGAGGAGGGGGGAGGAAGTATAAGAAATAAATTGATGCAGCCCAAAGGGATTTCTCCCCCATCTTCTCCTTTCTGCATGACGGGACGGAGAGGGGAGTTGATGATTTAATGAAGCGGCCTTGCTGTGGATGTGCTGTCTTGCAACACTGCTTCTGACCCAGGGCAATGGGCAAGATGCAGGGATGACCCATCATCCAGGAGATGCCAAGATAAGAGGAAGGGAAGGGGGTGGATGGGACTGGAGTATGTTGGGGAAGCAATGTGTGGGAGTGGTTTTTATGCCTTTGTATTTCGGCTACCTCCCTTGTAAAGGGGAAAAAGCCTTTGGTATATGCATGTATTATCATTATTGTTATTATTTTTATCATTGTTATTACTATTATTATTATTAATATAACTATCATTATTACTATTATTGTTGTGTCCTGCTGCACTGCTTCTTACCCAGGGCAATAGGCAGGATACAGAAATGACCCGTCATCCATGAGGAGCTAAGATGAGAGGTAGGAAAGGGTGGTGGATGGGAGTGGAATGGGTGAGAATGAAATAGGTAGGAGTGGGTACTTGCCTTTTGACTTGACTGCCTCCTTGGTAATGGAGAAAAAGCCCTTGGTATATAGATGTAGATTATTATTATTATTAATATTGTTTTATCATTATTACATGGAAAGAATGAGTGACAAAAAATTAGTAAAAGGTGTGGAAGTCAGAGGTGGATAGAGTGAACACAAGGGGGTAACTGAGGATGAGATGTATATACGAGGTGAAAAGGGTGTTTAGCAAGAAGGGGATGTCTGTCTAGGAGGGAAGGAAGGAAGGAAGAAGGCAGAAGATAAAAGTAAGTTGAGAATGGCTATGTATGAATGATACTGTGATGCATGGAAGGAGTGAGTGGGGAATAGGGATGGGTTATGGAGTGGTTATGTGTGAATGACATTTTGATGCCGCATGAAGGGATTTCTTCCCATCTTCAATATTTCTACATGAGGGGACAGAGAAGGGTGGTCACTGATTAAATGAAGCAGCCTTACTGCGGATGTGCTGTGTCTTGCTGCATTGCTTCTGACCCAGGGCGATGGGTGAGATGCAAGGCTGACCCATCATCCAGGAGGAGCCAAGATGAGAGGAAGGGAGGGGTGGTGAAAGGGAGTGGTATGGGTAGGGATGAAATGGTTGGGAGTGGAATTATGCCCTTTGACTTTGGTTACCTCCCTTGTAAGGGGAAAAAGACCTTGGTATATATATGTGTATGTGTATATGTATATGTGTATGTATATATATATATATATATATATATATATATATATATATAATCTTGTTGATACTCTCAAAGTGGAGCATTCTCAATCTATTCATGACATTTCATACACTTTGTACATTTTCAAGTGATATTGATGACAATAAAAGAAATGGTTTATATATTGTAAGAATTAGGTTCATGGTGTGGGGTGAGGTCATGTACAAATGATCAAGGGGAGGAATGGTGGTGGAATTCTGTGGGGTGGTGGAACTCCGTTAGGAGGTGAAACTCTGTGGTGGTGGACTTGGTGGATGGAATTATAGCAGTAGTATTTCTGTGCTTAACTCTACGCATAAGTCTGCAGTTTGCAAAGTAGAGAGTGTCAACAAGATCATAAATACAGAAGTCACTATTTTTTAACCAAATATGCTTACAGGAAAACCTGATGCCTAAATAATCAAATATATATATATATATATATATATATATATATATACTATATATATATATATATATATATATATATATATATATATATACTATATATATATAGAGAGAGAGAGAGAGCTTTCTTCCCTTTATAAGGGAGGTAGCCAACTCAGAGGCATGTACCTATTCCCACCCATTTCACTCCCATCCACCACCCACTCCACTCCTCTCATCTCAGTTCTTCACTCCTGACACCCTCCCAACTACACTCCCAAATTCAAACTCACCCCTCCCTTTCAACTTATTTTCACTCAATGCCAATACATCCATTTTTCTTCTCACAAACATACTGCTTATCTCTTCCCTTTTACTCTCATCTGTACCACATCCATGCACATTAAAAGACCCAAACCTTAGGGTTCTGGTTGGAAAAAATTTCCCAGACCCTCTTATGCCTTTGTTTTTTTAAGGAATGCCCCCTTTGGGGCTACAGAGAAGGATGCCTAGTCTTATCCCTGTCCCATTTTTGTTTCCTTTTACAATTCAAGTGGGAACACTTGGTGGCAGTATTCTTTTCCCCCACCACATGGAGCCAAGAATGGGAAACGAAGTTCAATACCAAAAAATGCAAAGTACTGGAAATGGGCAATAGCGGCAAAAGGCTATCCCTAAACTATCCCTGGGAAGTGAACACGTTACAAAAGCAATAGAGGAGAAAGACTTGGGTGTATTGATAAAAGACAGACATATCAGCAGGATTGTGGGAGAGACATATGTACTGCAGAAGAAGTGGCATGGATGAAGAGATGATGAAAAAACTCACTGAAACCCTGATATGTCCAAGACTGGAATATGTGTCAGTAATATGGTCCCCACACAGAGTGAAGGAGCAAGATTGAGAGAATACAAAGGGCAGTAACCAAATTGATCCCTAGCCTTACAGATAAACCATACGAGAAAAGACATAAGGTACTGGGTCTACCAACCTTGAGAGCTCAAAAAGAAAGAGGTGACAGGATTAGTGTTCAGGTAACTAAAGGGGGTAGATTGAACTGAAGAAGAGATCACCTGATAAAAGATGGGAGGTCTTTAAGAGGTCATGGAAGCAAATTAAGAAAGACCACATATCGAAAGGATGTGAAGAAATATAGTTTTCCACATAGATATATAAACATGTGGAATAGCTTAAAAGGTGATTCAGCCCAAGCTCAAACAATACATGAGTTCAAGTCTAAATATGATAATTGGAAATCAAAGATATAGATTAAGTTGGAAACATACATAAATTTGAGTCTAGGTATGTTAGAAAATTTGAGAATAGGAGATGGGACCCAACGAGCATCGCTCCTTTCCTGTATACTACAATTAGGTAAATACACAAACGGCAGTGTGAGTTATCCAGTGTCCACATAGTAATAATGAGGGATGACTTGTTCTCACACTCCCTTGTCATCACATCACAGATGCTCATATGCTTGTGTTTTTCTTTCATGCTATGGCCAAAATCAAGGATTTGAGTTCAGTCCATTGCACTGATAACTGGTTTTAGAAAAGCTAGTACAAATCTTGTAAAAATAGTAAAAATGATTGATCAATACCATACCTGTACAGTAGCAACATACATACATATACCAAAGGCTTTTTTCCCCTACACGGGGGGGTAACCAAAAAGAAAAAGGCATAGAAACTACTCCCACCCATTCCATTTCCTATATATTCCACTCCCCTCCACCCTCTCCCACTGATTTTTTTGTGCTTTATGTTGCTACTTTCTACTAGTAGCAATATAAAGCACAAAAAAATCAGTTATAAAACATGTACATTACTGTCATTCAATATAGCAACAACTCTACAACAAAATACCTATTAATTTTAAGCAAACACATGACATACTATACCTGTCATCAGGAAAAAGATCGGCAAAGAGACCCCTTTCATCCAGCTGTAAAATGTTGCGTGATGTATAAGTGCGATAAATATTTGGCAAACTTGCTCCACATATTGTACATGCCCATTTCCTAGATACAGTTAAGAATGGCAATGATGCTTGTCTGGCTACACGAAACATCTGTGGATAAAAATGATATTATACAGTACTGATCTTCTGGAACACATACATATAACTACAATTTTCTTTGAAAGGTATTTCGATCTTTTTAAATACATACATGGCTATCATCGTAATCATTGACAGATGTAACATTATAAGTTAGGATACTTAAAATTGTGTTTAAAATAATATGACTGAGCACAATGAAAATATTTACATCAAATTATGCTCTTATCATACAAAATGATCAAACTCTAAACCACATGAAATAAAAGAACTGTAGTCTCTTTATAAATAACCAAATAGTGAGAATAAGCTAGTTTTAGTCCATTCTTTCACTATGATACAATTTGCATCACACACTTGAATATACAAACAACAAAAACAATAACACAATATGATCCATACATAATCAATAACATAAATGTCACATGGGAAAACTTCTTAGTTTTCATAATTTCTTATCATGCATCTTATCATTTGGTATTACTAAGTAAGTGCACATGTGATATAGCAATAGAAAGTTATGTATTAATCTGTTAAATCAAAGTACATCAATAACAAAAACCTTACTAAAAGTGATATACTATTGAATGCAGCTGTGACTAAAGCTTCAAGACACAATGTTTGTGTCATCTGCCCAGTCCCATCAATATCAGTTTGATGATGGTGATGGCTACTTTGTACACACCTAGGTGATATATCAATATAATATATAAAATATTCATTTTGTAAATCAAAATGCATCAATCTTGGCATAAATCAATAGAAAAAAAAAATCCATCAACATCCCTTACAACAACGACCCTGATGACCTCTAGTCATGCATACTCCATAGGAGGTTAGGTTAGGTAGGTTAGACTAGGTTAGATTAGAACAATTTATTATATTTCAATTTCTTTGACTTCCGCATCTATCAAAACAAACATGGCATATTGAGGATCTCACCACAGCTCCATTTGGTAGAGTATTGCTTTTAGTAAGTCTTTTGTTATTGATTTCCAAGAAAAACATATATTACATCGATGTATTATAACTTATAAAATTAATATCTAATTTTCTATTGCTATATCATTTAGGTATGTACTTCTTTAGATTTACCCATTATTTCATTATTAATTTTACATTCTGTGCCCTAAATTCTGTTTTACTACTTAACAATGAGAGTAATACAAAAAGAAAAATATCAGTAATAACAATAATAGTAGTAGACCACTATCCCATTTCAATGCTAGCACCTAGTCATTATGAAGATGAATCAATTTGATTTCAAATTAAATTACTGCAGGGCAGCAGCTGGGTTAAACAGTGGCTAAGTTGCCTAGCATACACTCATTCTGCCTCAGCCTGTCTAGTTTATATTATCCTTCTGCATTTCTTCTCTTGATCTACCTATTCCTACTCTTCTGGGTATTCATACAAATGTCTGCCAATCTCACAGATGCAATTCTTACTTATATCATCAGATGGCTCTTATCATTCCGAGTATTTTGAAACCCATAAGTACCCCAAATTAATAGTAATGCCAGTAGCAATTTTCAAAATTTTACGTTTTTTTAGAGGGGGGCTATGGTGCAGATCAACACAACCACATGTCAAAGCGATGTTAACCACTTCCATGCGGTGACGCCTACGTAGGCGTCATGAGGAGCAAGTGGGTACGCGATGATGCCAATGTCAGCGTCTTGATTATATTTATTGTAGTCGTATCTACATAACATCCATTCTCTCTAAACTGGCTTCATCATATTTTCTATGGTTATCAAAATTCACGGGTGAAAGAGAACGAATGATTGAGCACTGACTTTATTTTTTATAATGCAATTATTATGACGCAACATCGCACGTCGGGCAGCTAATGCTGCCAGACATGCGATGTGCCACGGAGTGAAGAGGTTAAGGAGTGGGTAAAACTACATGGGATATAAGGCAAATTCCTCTTTCAGTATTTAGCCAGATATTTATTCATAAACACCCACAAAGAAGAAACACTCATCCATGCTTTCTTCACCCAGGTCCCAGCCATCAAGGCTCTATTCCCCCAGAGTGACCAGTGTCATCAGCCACATGCAGTACCTCCTCTCAACGTTTTGAGTAACGAAGAAGCTGGCAATGTATTGAAAGTGATGGGTTGGGTGATCTTTTTTTCTCCTGGGAAACATCTTTATAACTACCAGGTTAGGTTAGGTTTGATTAAGTTTAGGTTGGCCCATCAGCTGCTTGAGACACCACTTTATTTTGATAGATGCGTAAGTCAAAGAAATTAAAGTATGATAAATTTGTCTTCTCTATCCTAACCTAACCATGGTTGGGCGACTTGGTCAAGTATATGGGCCTAGGCCCTAGTTGACGATGGGCCGAGTTAACACTACTCTACTGTTGCGGTTATCCAAGGAATCACATGATAACTCACCGTAGAAAAGGCTAAATTTGATAAGCAAAGCATCTCAATAAAATACATCTATAAGTACTAGTTTACTTTCTGTTCTATTATATTTACATAACGCAGATTATTAAGCACTAATCTGAAACTATACTATACGAAATGTACCGGTAGAGTGAGGACTTCGATGTTCATAGAACTTCAATATATACTAAAACCCTGATTTCTTGAAGAGTATGGTTTGAGTAAACATTACCATGTTCTAGATAGTTCTGGATAACTAACACATAAGATGATAAGAGAAAAGTAATGACAACCTTAAGTTACAATTAGCAGTTTTCTATATCTGCAAGTGTTTAGCGCCGCTGCAGTGTTTTTGTTTACATTTCTTGATTCACAGTTTACTGTTTCTAGCGGGGCTACATTTGAATTGTCTGTTTATTGGATCTTCAATTTATTCTCTCATTGCAAAACTTTAATTTTTTCCAGCCTCCCACACTTGTACATATTCATTTCTATAACAAGTATATATTTTCAATTTTTCAGGCCTTTTGTTTTTTCCATTTGGTCCAAGCTTTGTCTCTTTTGTCTTTTAACTCTCTACAACTTTTGTTGTACCAGCACTTTACATATTCTTTTTCTTGCTTTTGTCTTGGAACATACTTTTCCACTCCTTTTTTTATATTTTTTTTGTCAAAATATTCCATTTCTCTTCCACTGTTGTTTTCTCTTTGTATATTCTTTCCCAGTTTTCTTTTTGAAAGAGTTCTCTTATTTTATCAAAATTTGTTTTTTTTCATACATCATTCTTCCTTTTCTATATTGTTCATTTCTTTTCATGTATTTTTTCTCATTTAGTTCCAGTTCAATCAATATGTGGTCACTTTTACTTATTGGTGTCTTATATTCAATCTTTTCCACTATTTCAGGTTCTGATGTGATTATTAGATCTAGTCTCGATGGTTCTTTTTCATTTCCATACCTAGTGTTCTCTAGAACCCATTGTGTTATTGTATGGTCAATAATCATCTCAAGTAGAACATTTCCCCATGCGTCGTCTCCACCCTTTACTGTCATCTCTTCCCAGCAGACTTCTTTGCAATTAAAGTCGCCCATCATAACTATTCTTCCTGCATCTTCCATTATCTTATTTAATGTTATTCTTGTGTCTTCTAACATACTTTTATGTTCCCTCTCTTCCCACGAGGCTGTTTTTGGAGGCACATAATTTATAACAAACGTTCTGCTCTTCTTATCTCTGTCTTCCACTTCGATCATAATCATCTCTACTGTATTCTTTCCATGTGTGACACACCTCACGTTTATATCCTTCTTAGTCAGAAACATAACTCCCTCCCTTGTTTTATCTCTCTGTTTCTAATCCAATAATTATATGCATCATGTCCTACACTGTTGGGTGGTAGTGGACCTTTTAATTTTGTCTCTACAATTCCCATTATGTCCGGTTCTTTTTCCTTCAGATAATCATTCAGTTCGTTCAATCCTGTTATTAATCCATCTATATTTGTGTAAGACACTCTTAATTTTCTGCTACTTCCATTGTATTTTCTGTTTCCCTTTTGTTTTTCTCTGTTATGACCCATTTCCTCACTTTCATATTCACTACTCTCCAATAGAATTCCTCTTTTTCTGACTCTGATCTCATCTCGTTTTTTCTTTAGCTTCTTGTCTTTTTGTCTTCTCATCCTCTCTTTCCTCTTTATTCATTTCTCTTTTTATCCATACCTTTTTATATTGTTCACTGTTTGCTAGTTTCCCTGTTTTTGCTAAGATATTCTCTGCTGTCGTTTGTGACCTGAATTTAACCTTAATTGGTCTGGTCTTATCTGTACTATATTTCCCGAGCCTATAGATTTCTTCAATTTGTTTCCCGATTTCAGGTTCATCTTCCTGAACTAATTCTAATAAACTGTTTACTTTTTCTTTTTCCTCTTTGATTCTTGTGGTTCTATTTAGATTATACTTCTCTTCCATTCCTAATGTAATTGTACATTTCTTTTTATCTGCTAAGTCTCTTACTATATTCTCCTTCTATCTCATCACTTTAATAACTGTGTCTTCAGTTTGTTCTTTCATCTGCTGTTTTACTGTATCATTAAATGCAATTTTGCTGTTGTCTTAGATTTTTTCCAATCCTGTGCTTCTTTTGCTATGGACTCTTTATTCTCTTTATTATTATTCTTTAATTCCTCATTCTCCTCTTTTACTTCTTTTAACTGTCTTTTTAATACTTCTATTTCTTTAGTTAGTTTTTGGTTCACCTTCTCTAATTCTTCCAATTTTTCAACTCTCTGCGTGATCTTCGTGAGTTCACCGAACCTATCCTCCCAATGTTTGACAATTTTCTCAAGTTTTTCTTCTAGGCTTGCTAATCGGGGAGGATTGGCTTCCCCCCCCCTCATTAAATCCATGGAATTTATTATTTTCACCTTCCATTGTGCTGCTCTTATCTATATTCCTAATCTTTACAGTTTTGTTAATCCCTTCTTCGTCACTAAATTCATCAGGCCCGCGTTTGTTTACATGGCGTCTGCCTGCCTGGACCAAGTCCCCCTCCTCATTCCCTTCCATTTCCCTCAGTAATCCCTCCCCTTCTCCTTTTTCATCACCTTCCCACTACACCACGAGCTTTCTCCTTCCCTATAAATACAACACAGGTACTTCCTTGTCGCTGTGATCCTCGAAATTCTTAGATAACTCCGGAGTCCGAACTTCGCTGCCACTTTGACCGACGTGTGTGTGTGTATTTACCTAGTTGTATTTTGCGGGAAGGGGAGCTATGCTCGTGGTGTCCCGCCATTGTATCTCGCAGTGTCTAGTTTGCTTTTAAACCCATGGATTTTTTGGCGCATACTATTTCATTATCCAGTTTGTTCCAAGTGTCCAAAACTATGTGGAAAACTGTTTTTCTTCAGTTCTCTTCTATAGCTATGTTTTTTTATTTTCTTTCCATGTCCTCTTGTGTTTCTCTTGTCCCAGTTAAGTAAGTCCTCTCTATCAAGTATCTCTGTGCCTTTCATGATTCTGTAGATGGTCAATAGGTCACCTCTCTCTCTTCTTTGCTCCAGTGTCGGTAACTCCAGTTTAGCCAATCTCTCCTCGTATGATAGGTTTGCAAGTGCAGATGCCATTTTTGTAGCTGCTCTTTGGATTCTTTCTATTTTCTTTATATTCTTTTTGGTACTGGGGGACCACAATGTCACCACATATTCTAGTCTAGGCCTTATCAATGTAACCAATATTTTTTTTTATCATGTCTTCGTCCAAGTATGCAAATGCCACTTTTATTGATCTTAGCAATTTGTAAGTCTCCCCGACAATTTTGTTAATCTGTTTATCATAGGACAAGTCGTTCGTGATAATTACTCCCAAATCTTTTTCGGATCCTACTTTCTTTACTTCCTTGGTTCCAATTGTGTATGTGTATTTACCTAGTTGTATTTACCTAGTTGTATTTTACGGGAAGGGGAGCTATGCTCGTGGTGTCCCGTTTTCATATCTCGTTTTATCTAAACTATTTTTAAATTCATGTATTGTTTTTGCACACACCACTTTCTCATCTAACTTGTTCCAACTGTCTATTACTCTGTGAGGAAAGCTGTTCTTTTTCAGGTCTCTTCTATAGCTGTCTTTTTTATTTTCTTTCCATGTCGTCTTGTATTTCTCTCATCCCATTTTATCAGATTCTCTCTATCAGTAATTTCTATGCCTTTCATGATTCTGTAAATAGCTATCAAATCTCCTCTCTTTCTTCTTTGCTCTAGTGTCGGTAGTTCAAGTTTTGCTAGTCTCTCTTCATATGATAGTTTTGAGAGTGTACTGTAGGTGCCAATTTTGTAATTGCTCTTTGTATTCTTTCAAGTTTTTTTTTTATAATTTTTTTTGTACTTGGTGACCACATCGTTGCTGCATATTCCAATCTTGGTCTTATCAGAGTGATTAGAATTTTCTTCACCATTTCTTCATCCAGGTATGTAAATGCAACTTTGATTGTTCTTATTGAATTATAGGTTTCTCCAAAAATATTATTTATATGTTTCTCAGGTGACATATCATTCATAACAATGACTCCCAGGTCTTTTTCATTTTCTATTTTTTTTTTATTCCTTCTTCTCCCAATTTATATGATCCTGTTATTCTGTTTTTACTTTTTCCAAATTCCATTATACTACACTTCTTTGTATTGAACTCCATCTCCCACTTCCTACTCCATTCCCATACTTTATTTAGATCTCTCTGTAGTGATTCACAATCTTCTTCCGTGTTCACTTTTTTCAATAGTTTTGCATCATCTGCAAAGAAGCTCATATAGCTTTCAATTCCTTCATCCATATCATTAATATATATAGCAAACATTATTGGGGCCAGAACTGTTCCTTGTGGAACACCGCTTATTACTTCATCCCATTTTGAGTGTTGGTCTCTTATCACTACTCTCATTTTTCTTTCTTGCAAAAAGTCTTCCATCCAATTTAGCAGTTTGCCCTGTATTCCTCCTTCAATTTCTAATTTCTTAAGCAACTTCTTATGTGGTACTTTGTCAAAAGCTTTTTTTAGGTCTAGAAATGCACAATCAGCCCATCCATCTCTTTCTTGTATTATATCTATTAGCCTTGAATAGAAACATATTAAATTGGTGACGCATGATCGTCCTTGTCTGAATCCAAATTGTCTTGGATTTAGCACGTTTTTTTTTTTCTAAATATTTTACCCATCTATTTTTGACAATTCTTTCACAAATTTTTGCTATTGTACTTGTTAGAGAGACTGGTCTATAGTTGTTAGAGTCTTCTTTATTTCCCCCTTTATATATAGGTACTATATTTGCTTTTTTCCAATCTTCTGGAACTTTTCCTTCTTTCAAGGAACTGTTTATTATGCTATGTATTTTGTTTGCCAGTTCATTCCTGCATTCTTTCAGAATCCAGTTTGCTATTTCATCTGGTCCATGCGATTTTCTGACATCAAGATTACTCAAGTGTGTCAATATTTCATTCTTTGTTACTTCTATTTCTTTCATAGGGGGACTTTCTCTTTCCATTCAATCTCTTCAGGTTGTATGTTCTCCCTTGTAAACACAGATTTAAAATGTTTGTTCATAATTTCAGCCATTTCAATTTCCTCTGTGTATTCAGCTCCTCCTTGTCTTAATTTCTCCAAATCTTGTTTGTTTTTCAGTTTGTTATTTACAAATCTGTAGAATAGTTTTGGTTGATCTTTACATTTTTCTATGACATCTTTTTCATATTTTCTCTTTTCCTCTCTCCACGCTTGTACATATTCATTTCTATAACAAGTATATATTTTACATTTTTCTGGTCTTCTGTTTTTCTTCCATTTGGCCCAGGCTTTGTCTCTTTTGTCTTTTATCTCCCTACAACTTTTATTGTACCAGCACTTTACATATTCTTTTTCTTGTTTTTGTCTTGGGACATACTTTTCTACTCCTTTTTTATAGATTTTTGTCAAAATATTCAATTTCTCTTCTACTGTTGTATCTTCTTTGTGTATTCTTTCCCAGTTTTCATTTTGGAAGAGTTCTCTTATTTTATCAAAATTTGCTTTTTCATACATCAATCTTCCTTTTCTATATTGTTCATTTCTTTTCATGTATTTTTTCTCATTTAGTTCTAGTTCTATCAATATGTGGTCACTTTTGCTTATAGGTGCCTGGTATTCTATCTTTTCCACTATTTCAGGTTCTGATGTGATTATTTGGTCTAGTCTCGATGGTTCTTCTTCATTTCTATACCTAGTGTTCTCTTGGATCCATTTTGTCATTGTGTGGTCAGTAATCATCTCAAGTAGAACACTTCCCCATGAGTCTTCTCCACCCTTTACGGTCATCTCTTCCCAGCATATTTCTTTGCAATTATAGTCGCCCATGATAACTATTCTTCCTCCATCTTCCATTATCTTGTTTAGTGTTATTCTTGTGTCTTCTAACATGCTTTTATGTTCATTTTCTTCCCATGAGGCTGTTTTTGGGGGCACGTAGTTTATTACAAACTTTCTGCTCTTCTTATCTCTATCTTCTACTTCTATCATGATCATCTCTACTCTATTGTTCCCATATGTGGCACTCTTCACGCTTATATCCTTCTTAGTCAGGAACAGAACTCCACCCTCTTGTTTTTTCTCTCTGTTTCTAATCCAATGATTATATGCATTGTGTCCTATGCTGTTGGGTGGTAGTGGACCTTTTAATTTTGTCTCAACAATTCCCATTATGTCCGGATCTTTTTCTTTCAGATATTTGTTCAGTTCATTCAGTCCTGTTATTAATCCATCTATATTTGTGTAGGATACTTTTAACTTTCTGTTATTTCCATTGTATTCTCTGTTTCTTTTGTGTTTCTCTCTGTTATTTTCCATTGCTTCAATTTCATATTCACTACTCTCCAGTAGAATTCTTGTTTTTCTGTCTCCGTTCTGGTCTCGTTTTTTTTTCTTAGCTTCATGTCTTTTCCTTATTTCCTCCTCTCCTCTTTATTCATACCTTTTTATATTGTTCACTTGTTGTTAGTTTCCCTGTTTTGGACAAGATATTCTCTGCCGTCGTTTGTGACCTGAATTTAATCTTAATTGGTCTGGTCTTGTCTGTACTATATTTCCCGAGTCTGAATTTCTCTTCGATTTGTTTCATTATTTCTGGCTCATCTTCCTGAACTAATTCTAGTAAGTTTCTTACATTTTCATTTTCCTCTTTGATTCTTGTGGTTCTATCTAGGTTATGTTTCTCTTCCATTCCTAATATAATTATACATTTCTTTTTGTCTGCTAAGTCTCTTACAATATTCTCCTTCTGTCTCATCACTTTGATAACTGAGTCTTCAGTTTGTTCTTTCATTTGCTGTTTAATTATATCAGAAAATGCAACTTTACTATTTTCTTGTATCTTCCTCCACCCCTCTGCCTCTTTTGCTATTGTTTCTTTATTGTCTCTATTGTTCTTTTTTAATTCTTCATTCTCCACTTTTACTTCTCTTAACTGTCTTTTTAGGTCTTCTATTTCATCAGTTAAGTTTTTGTTCGCCTTCTCTAGTTCTTTCAATTTTTCAAACTTCTCGGCAATTTTTGACATCTTGCCAAACCTAATCTCCCAATGCTCAGTCATTTGTTCAAGTTTTTCCTCCAGTTTTGCCAGTCGGGGGAGGTTGGTATCCGCCGCCCCCTCATTAAATCCTTGAAAATTATTATCCTCACCTTCCATTGAACTGCTTTTATCTATGTTTCTGATCTTTACAATCTTGTTAGTCCCATCATCGAGATCCAAGTCATCCGTTCGGCGTTTGTTTACAATCCGCCTTGACTCTTGGACCAAGTCCTCCCCTTCCTCATTTCCTTCCATTTCCCTCAATATCCCTTCCCTTCTCCTTCCCTATCACTTCCCCACTATTCCACGAGCACTCCCCTTCCCTATAAATACAAAAGGCACTTCTCTGGATGTTGAGATCCACGTAGTTTTTCCTTTTTCTTTGGAACACCAGTTCTCGCCGTCCATTCGGTGAAAGTGTGTGTGTGTGTGTGTGTGTGTGTGTGTGTGTGTGTGTGTGTGTGTGTGTGTGTGTGTGTGTGTGTGTGTGTGTGTGTGTGTGTGTGTGTGTGTATTTACCTAGTTGTATTTTACGGGAAGGGGAGCTATGCTCGTGGTGTCCCGTCTTCATATCTCATTTTATCTAAACTATTTTTAAATTCATGCATTGTTTTTGCACACACCACTTTCTCATCTAACTTGTTCCAACTGTCTATTACTCTGTGAGGAAAGCTGTCCTTTTTCACATCTCTTCTATATCTTTCTTGATTTTCTTTCCGTGCCCTCTTGTATTTCTATCATCCCATTTTATCAGATTCTCTCTATCAATAATTTCTATGCCTTTCATGATTCTGTAAATAGCAATCAAATCTCCTCTCTCTCTTCTTTGCTCTAGTGTCGGTAGTTCAAGTTTTGCTAGTCTCTCTTCATATGATAGTTTTGAGAGTGCTGGTGCCAATTTTGTAATTGCTTTTTGTATTCTTTCAAGTTTTTTTTTTTATACATTTTTTGTACTTGGTGACCACATCGTTGCTGCATATTCCAATCTTGGTCTTATCAGAGTGATTAGAATTTTCTTCACCATTTCTTCATCCAGGTATGTAAATGCCACTTTGATTGTTCTTATTAAATTATAAGTTTCTCCAAAAATATTATTTATATGTTTCTCAGGTGACATATTATTCATAACAATGACTCCCAGGTCCTTCTCATTTTCTACTTTTTTATTCCTTCTTCTCCCAATTTATATGATCCTGTTATTCTGTTTTTGCTTTTTCCAAATTCCATTATACTACACTTTTTAGTGTTGAACTCCATCTCCCACTTCCTACTCCATTCCCATACTTTATTTAGATCACTCTGTAGTGACTCACAATCTTCTACCGTGTTTACTTTTTTTAATAGTTTTGCATCATCTGCAAAGAAGCTCATATAACTTTCAATTTCTTCATCCATACCATTAATATATATAGCAAACATTATTGGGGCCAGAACTGTTCCTTGTGGAACACCGCTTATTACGTCATCCCATTTTGAGTGTTTGTCTCTTATCACTACTCTCATTTTTCTTTCTTGCAAGAAATCTTCCATCCATTTAAGCAGTTTACCCTGTATTCCTCCTTCAGTTTCTAATTTCTTAAGCAACTTCTTATGTGGTACTTTGTCAAAAGCTTTTTTAGGTCTAGAAATGCACAATCAGCCCATCCATCTCTTTCTTGTATTATATCTATTAGCCTTGAATAGAAACATATTAAATTAGTGACGCATGATCGTCCTTGTCTGAATCCAAATTGCCTTGGATTTAGCACGCTGTTTTTTTTTTCTAAATATTTTACCCATTTACTTCTGATAATTCTTTCACAAATTTTTGCTATTGTACTTGTTAGAGAGACTGGTCTATAGTTGGTAGGGTCTTCTTTATTTCCTCCTTTATATATAGGTATTATGTTTGCTTTTTTCCAATCTTTTGGAACTTTTCCTTCTTTCAAGGAACTGTTTATTATGCTACGTATTTTGTCTGCCAGTTCATTTCTGCATTCTTTCGAAATCCAGTTTGCTATTTCATCTGGTCCATGCGATTTTCTAACATCAATATTACTCAAGTGTTTCATTATTTCATTCTTTGTTACTTCTATTTCTTTCATAGGGGGGACTTTCTCTTTCCATTCGATCTCTTCCGGTTGTATATTCTCCCTTGTAAACACTGATTTAAAATGCTTGTGCATAATTTCTGCCATTTCTATTTCCTCTGTGTATTCAACTCCTCCTTGTCTTAATTTCTCTAAGTCTTGTTTGTTTTTCAGTTTGTTGTTTACAAATCTGTAGAATAGATTTGGTTGATCTTTACATTTTTCTATGACATCTTTTTCATTTTTTCTCTTTTCCTCTCTGCACGCTTGTACATATTCATTTCTATAACAAGTATATATTTTCTATTTTTCAGGTCTGTTGTACATATTCATTTCTATAACAAGTATATATTTTCCATTTTTCAGGCCTCTTTTTTCCATTTGGTCCAAGCTTTGTCTCTTTTGTCTTTTAACACTCTACAACTTTTGTTGTACCATCACTTTACATAATCTTTTTCTTGCTTTTGTCTTGGAACATACTTTTCCACTCCTTTTTTTTTTTTTTTTTTTTTTTTTTTTTACAATTTTTTGGCAAAATATTCCATTTCTCTTCTACTGTTGTATCTTCTTTGTGTATTCTTTCCCAGTTTTCATTTTGAAAGAATTCTCTTATTTTATCAAAATTTGTTTTTTTTCATACATCATTCTTCCTTTTCTATATTGTTCATTTCTTTTCATGTATTTTTTCTCATTTAGTTCTAGTTCTATCAATATGTGGTCACTTTTACTTATTGGTGCCCGGTATTCTATCTTTTCCACTATTTCAGGTTCTGATGTGATTATTAGGTCTAGTCTCGATGGTTCTTCTTCATTTCTATACCTAGTGTTCTCCTGAATCCATTGTGTCATTGTATGGTCAATAATCATCTCAAGTAGAACATTTCCCCATGAGTCGTCTCCACCCTTTACGGTCATCTCTTCCCAGCAGACTTCTTTGCAATTAAAGTCGCCCATCATAGCTATTCTTCCTCCATCTTTCATTATCTTGTTTAATGTTATTCTTGTGTCTTCTAACATACTTTTATGTTCACTCTCTTCCCACGAGGCTGTTTTTGGGGGCACGTAGTTTATTACAAACTTTCTGCTTTTCTTATCTCTGTCTTCTACTTCTATCATGATCATCTCTACTCTATTATTTCCATATATGACACTTCACGTTTATATCCTTCTTAGCCAGGAACATAACTCCACCCCCTTGTTTTATCTCTCTGTTTCTAATCCAATAATTATATGCATTGTGTCCTATGATGTTGGGTGGTAGTGGACCTTTCAATTTTGCCTCTACAATTCCCATTATGTCCGGTTCTTTTTCCTTCAGATACTCGTTCAGTTAATTCAGTCCTGTTACTAATCCATCTATATTTGTGTAGGACACTCTTAACTTTCTGTTATTTCCATTGTATTCTCTGTTTCTCTGTTATGGTCCATTTCCTCACTTTCATATTCACTACTCTCCAGTAGATTTCTTCTTTTTCTGACTCCGTTCTGGTCTCGTTTTTTTTTCTTTAGCTTCTTTCCTTTTCATTTTTTCTTCCTCTCTTTCCTCTTTATTCATTTCTCTTTTTATCCATACCTTTTTATATTGTTCACTTGCTGCTAGCTTCCCTGTTTTTGCTAAGATATTCTCTGCTGTTGTTTGTGACCTGAATTTAATCTTAATTGGTCTGGTCTTATCTGTACTATATTTTCCGAGCCTTAAACTTCTCTTCAATTTGTTTCATTATTTCAGGTTCATCTTCCTGAACTAATTCTAGTAAGCTGCTTACTTTTCTTTTTCCTCACTGATTCTTGAAGTTCTATCTAGGTTATTTTTCTCTTTCATTCCTAATATGATTATACATTTCTTTTTATCTGCTAAGTCTCTTACTATATTCTTCTTCTGTCTCATCATTTTGATAACTGAGTCTTTAGTTTGTTCTTTCATTTGCTGTTTAATTATGTCAGTAAATGCAACTTTACTGTTTTCCTGGATTTTTTTCCAACCCTGTGCTTCTTTTGCTATGGCCTCTTTATTGTCGTTATTATTCCTCTTTAATTCCTCATTCTCCTCTTTTACTTCTTTTAACTGTCTTTTTAATTCTTCTATTTCATTAGTTAAATTTTTGTTCGCCTTCTCTAGTTCTTCCAACTTTTCAACTCTCTGCGCAATGTTGGTTACGTTTCCGAACCTGTCTTCCCAATGTTCGATCATATCAAGTTTCTCCTCTAGTCTTGTCAATCGGGGAAGGTTGGTATCCCCCCCACCCTCATTAAATCCCTGAAAATTATTATCCTCACCTTCCATTGTGCTGCTCTTATCTATATTTCTAATCTTTACAATTTTGTTAATCCCATCACCAGAGTCATTGGTCCTTCGTTTGTTTACAAGACGTCTGGCCTCTTGGACCAAGTCCTCCCCTTCCTCATTTCCTTCCATTTCCCTCAGTAATCCCTCCCCTTCTCCTTTTTCCTCACTTTCCCACGACACCACGAGTTATCCCTTTCCCTGTAAATGCAATAGGTACTTCCTTTGCGTTGAGGTCCAAGAAAATTTCACTTTTTCTTCAGAACTCTAATCCTCGCCGTCCATCCGACAAAAGTGTGTGTGTGTGTGTGTGTGTGTGTGTGTGTGTGTGTGTGTGTGTGTGTGTGTGTGTGTGTGTGTGTGTGTGTGTGTGTGTGTGTGTGTGTGTGTGTTTACCTTATTGTAGTATACAGGATAGGAGCAACGTTCGTTGGGTCCCATCTCCTATTCTCTAATTTTCTAACACACCTAGACTCAAATTCATGTACATTTTCAATTTAACCTATAAGTTGTGTATTTACCTAATTATATTTACCTAATTGTAGTATACAGGAAAAGAGCAACAATCCTAGAGTCCCGTCTCCTATTCTCTTATTTCTTTATCATACCTAGCCTTCAATTCATGTACAATTTCAACTTAATATATATCCTTGATTTCCGATTATCATATTTAGATTTGAACTCAAGTATTGTTTGACCTTGAGCTTTATCACCTTCTAGAGCTATTCCATGTTTTTATTTATCTAAATGGAAAACCGTATTTCTTTACATCTTTTAGACATGTCTTTCTTAATTTGCTCCCATGTCTTCTTAAAGCCCTCCTGTTACCTCAATTAGTTCCATTGTCGTTCACAGTGTTTACTACTACGTCTAGTGTTCCCTTCTATGGTCCCTTTTCACTTTCTTTTCATCACTGTCTTAATGTAGGCTATTCACTAAATTTCCAATACTTATTTTACTTATTTTCATCTGTAGGGGTATTTAAACGGTTGAGATATTTTTTTATGTATGTATGTATGTATGTATGTATGTATGTATGTATGTATGTATGTATGTATGTATGTATGTATGTATATATATATATGTATATATATATATATATATATATATATATATATATATATATATATATATATATATATATGTATGTATGTAAAGGATTACAAAGGATTACAAAGGCGGAGCATGCCGACAGGAGACCTTTTGATCCATATCTAGGTCGGATGCGAAAAAAAAAATCATATTAATAATAAAATAATAAATAAAAACTATGATAATGTAAATAACAAATAGAATACATAAATAAATGCATAGGTATAGTTAAATAATAAACAAACAGGTAAATAGTAAATAATAATAAATTGACATATAACTAATAATAAATAAAAATCAGACAGACAAATGATAACAAAACAAAAACAAATAATATAAGATAAATTATAATCATTACAACATCTTATTTAGGTATTTATCTAAATGATTCTTAAAGCTTCGAACTGAACTACATTGCACTACCTGTGCAGGAAGTTTATTCCATTCATTAACTACACGGTTGGCAAAGTTGTTTCTACCTACTTCCAAATTGAATCTATTTCCGGAGAGTTTAAGACCATTGTTTCTTGTCTGATTCTCATTCAATGTAAAAATTTGGTCACTTTTGATGTTGTCAATTCCCTTTAGAATTTTAAAGACCTGTAGCAAGTCACCTCTGAGTCTACGCTTTTTTAGGGAAAACAGATTCATATGTTTTAGTCGATTTTCGTATCTACTGTATGTATATATATGTATGTATATATATATGTATGTATATATATATGTATATATATATATATATATATACATATACTGTATATACATATGTATATATATGCGTATGCATGCATGGTTTATGTGTGTTGGGAAAGAGGGGAGAGAGCAGACAGAGGGATCGCTAAATTCTGAACTCGCCTAGGGCGCCAAAATAGCTAGAACCTGCCTTGTGACATCACTGCTGCATATTCAAGTCTGGGCCTGAATTTTTTTATATGTTTCTTTTTTTATTTACTCATCTATATAGTTAAGTGTCATTAGAATATTTTTCAGCATATTTTGTCTCTCCAGCGATTTTCTTTATATATGCATCAGGTGATAGATCGCCTTTGGTTGCTTTCCCATTTGTTTAATTTCCCAATTTATAATCTATCGTCGGATTTTTCTTACTTTGGTTCGTTTCTAGTATTTTGCATTTCATTGAGCTAGAATTCATCCTCCACTCTTAGCACCACTCATGTGTTTTATCCAGATCTCTGCAAAAATCAGGTATCCACTTAAAGACAGCAATTAAAAATCTGTTTTATTTCAAAGCTTTCTTGTTTCTGCACTAATGAGGTCTATACGGAGCGTACTTATCTTAGTGGTGAGTACTTCGATGTGCTGTTCCGTATGTCCAGTACGTAAACAAAGACTATGATGTATCACACATGATGGACATTGGAACAAATGAGAGGTTCTCCTGATGGAAGGATGGTGAGAACAATGGTGAGGAAGAGAAAGTGTTCTAACAGGAGACAATTAACAAAAGGATCGCTGCAAAATTCAGTATGGTACCAGTCACGTAGGCATACCGATGGACGCTAAGGTCCCAAGCCAACAGAAGAAAATAGTTATAGCGATGCATCATATCGAAAGGTTTCTGGATGATAAACCACACTTTTATCAGATACACATATCTGCACACCAATATATGAGACCCCCCCATTAGTATACAGCCACAGGAAAAGACAGAACTGTAACGAATCGTTTGGTGTACATACTGTCAGCTGTCTCGCGGACTGAGGCATCACCTTCGTTTGAAAGCCATCATTAGGAGTCCCTATACACTTCGTTTCTCACCCTAACACGCTGGTCAGACGTGTAGTCGAGGATTCCACTTGAGATCTCGCGCGTGGTTGGATTACTATGATCATGATTAGATCAATAGGATCCCCCATGTATGAAATAACGTTTTATGTATTCACAGATGCATATGCGAGATTTATTATGGGCTAGAAGAAGTACCTATGAGGTCCCAAAAGTTTGTTTCGCAGAGATTACTCTGAAAGGAGTCCACGCTCGGAATTTCTTTGTCCATGCATCGTTCTGGGATGAATGTGGGCTTCCGTGTCAAAAATAGTAAAAATCCACTGTGGAATGGTGACGTTGTTTCGAAACGAACAAAGGTTTTATGTTCCTTATATAGATGTAGACACACACACACACACACACACACACACACACACACACACACACACACACACACACACACACACACACACACACACACACACACACACACACACACGCACACACACACACACACACACACACACACACACACACACACACACACACACGCACACACACACACACACACACACACGCACACACACACACACACACACACACACACACACACACACACACACACACACACACACACACACACACACACACACACACACACACACACACACACTATCCTTTACGACATATACTGTCGCATTTAGCACACTCAAATATTGTGCTTAGACTATCTTCGGACGATTTTATTAAGTTTTGAGGAACCTATAGGCAGTAAAATTTTAACTATGAGGCTGACACATTTAGTGCCGAAGTTTGCATACTTAAGGATTATTTTTATTATGGCTAACGTCAAGCAATTTCATTAAACCCAGATGAACCTTATGGGTAAGGGTCACTATCTTTGGCATTACTATACAGTAGCTTGGTACAGCTATAAGAGGTCAGCACCAATGCCAACATATCCT
>NC_134781.1:11538881-11541381 GCF_046742065.1 Oratosquilla oratoria | reverse complement strand
TATACATTCATTCATACATACATATATACACACATACATACATATATACATATATATATGTATATATATATTTATATATATATATATGTATATATATATATATATATATATATATATATATATAAACATAAATGTCGTAGCACATTTGTAAATAGCGCAAGAAACTCACAGTCGGAGAAAGTAAACTTCGAATGAAAGATGATTCTATATTTCGGCTACCAACTGTAGCCCTCTTCAGGAAAGTACTTTCCTGAACAGGGCTACAGTTGGCAGCCGAAATATAGAATCTTCTTTCATTCAAAGTTTATTTTCTCTGACTGTGGGTTTCTTGTGATATATATACATATATATATATATATATATATATGTATATATACATATGTATACATGTATATACATATACACACACGCGCGCGCGCATATATATATATATATATATATATATATGTATATGTATATGTATATGTATATTTGTATGTATATTATAATCACGAAGAATCCACAGTCGGAATAAAAGGAAACTTAGAAGAACGTATAACTTCTATATTTCGGCTAATAGCTATAGCCCTCTTCAGGAAAGTACAGATTACAAGAATTTGCAGAGACATAAGTACAATTAAGATGTGAGTAGAGGTGGAACACGCAGAGCTAAAACAGGACAATCCATCACGCAGTGTAGAGTCAGAGGTGAGGTATGTGTGGGTGGAGGTATGAGGTCAGGAGAGAAGCGGAATGGGAGCGGGGTCAGGAGGGTGATAATTCTTAACCAAACGGCTCACAACTAGCCGTGAGATTATGTCCGGGGACCATTGACCTTTGGAGATGTTCAAGTTCGGACATTCATCAATTAAGGCTGATTCAACAATTTTTCTTCTAAAGCTACAGTACAGTTGGACTTATTTTACATTTATTTATTTATTCATTTTTGGCCTTGTCCCAGTCAAGTAGGTAGATAAGAGAGTGGCGTTAATTTCGTATATTTCATTTGAAGAAATAACTTTTTTTTTCCGTAGCCATCCCTAATCCACTGCCTACGGACGCTTCGTGCAGTGATATGGAGACAACTGATATTTCTGCAAATCCTTCAGGTCCTACAACAACATGCAGCCTCACTACAACCCCCTCAACCCCCACAACTCCTACAACCACAACTACAACCACAACTACAACCACACCTACAACCACGTCCACAACCACTACAACCACCTCCACAACCCCTACAACCACTACAACCACATCCACAACCACTACAACAACTACAACCACATCCACAACCACAACTACGACTACGCCTACCACTACAACAACCACAACTACAACTACACCTACCACTACAACAACGACTACTACAACCACACCCACAACTACCACAACCACACCGACAACTACCACAACCACACCGACAACTACCACAACCACGACTACAACCCCAACCACTACAACAGCCACAACACCTCCAACTACAACACCAGGACTTCCAAAATGCAGTAAGTAAAGTAAGATAAAAATGAATTAAAAAAAACAAAAATGAAATAAAATAAGACCAAGTAATGTGCAGTAACACAGGATAAACAAAACAAGGCATAGTTAACTAAAAAAAAAAAAAAAAAAAAAAAAAAAATATATATATATATATATATATATATGTATATATATATATATATATATATATATATATATATATATATATATATATATATATACATAACCAAAACAAAATAAAACAAAGCGGAACAAAATAAGATGGAATAAAATGAGGTCATGTGAAATGGAATTTCTCCTCCGCCTTACCTCGAGTTTACCTCTTTGTTCTGGTGACGGTTATCTTCCATTTGAATAAGATCACCTGACGCGCGATCGATAGGCTAAAGACGTCAGAGGGCGTCACCACAGCGAAAAGGTAAACTCCATAACACAGACAAAGCACGTCGAGGCGAGCGTGGATCAGGCCTAGTGTCTAAAATCAAATGTTCATATAAACTATATCGATATTCTTTGTATAATATATATATATATATATATATATATATATATATATATATGCATATCCTTTTTTCAGTTTGTGCACCATTGAAAAGCTCTCGTATCGTAAGCGGAAAATACGCTGCGCCACATCAATTTCCATATATGGTAATGTATCATGCATCTTTTTTTTTTTTCTTCTAATTATCTATTTATTTATTTATTTATTTATCTATCTATTTATCTATTTATTTATTTATTTATTTATTTATTTATTTTTTGAACAGGTTATATACAATCTTGACAGAATACTTAACTGGTAAGGGTCTGATACTGTAAGGTTCAATTGTTTTTCCCAGAAGAAATGCGTATATTTTATTAATACAAGCAAACCATGTACACGTCTATGAACAAAAAAAAAAAAAAAGGTAAAAGAAGATACATAGTTGATATACTAGAATAACTGAAAAATAGATAAAATATAATTGTGAAATATGTGTGAACTAACTCAAAAATAGACAAGAGAGTAATGTAGCAA
>NC_134781.1:11523881-11533881 GCF_046742065.1 Oratosquilla oratoria | reverse complement strand
TATTTATGTATGTATGTGTGTGTATGGGCGTATGCATGTATGTATGTGTGTATGTATGTATGCATGCATGTATGTATGTATGTATGTATCCATTTATGTATATGTTTATATGAACATGTAAACCTACATGCAATTCACTGTGCCAACAGGGAGCCCCGTAATCTCGAACTGGCTTCAGCAAGTGACTCTGAAAACGATATCAGCCCTCCGTTGTCGATATATGAATCATCTGTACATGTCGCTGATCAACAGAAAAATGTTCTGCGCCGGGGGCTACAGGGGCGATACGTGTACGGTAAGTGAAAGGCTGACTAAGATAGGTGTCACATTCCCGGCGCGGCGCCGCCGTTGCGGCTTGGTGGGCATAGCAAAGTCTCCCTTATTATAAGTCATTAGACTCGAAAGATTATGATGACATTTTGACCAGAAGGAGATGGTGGTCGTAATAGTAAGTTCTTGCTGCTATCGTCAGGTGATTTTATTAAGCTAATTAAACTTGCGAACATCATCTGACCGGATCCGGCGTTGCCCCTATAGTGTGACACCGGCAAAATAGTTCACAGTCCGTTTCCTCACATATCCTATGCTTATGCATGGCTGTTCATTAGGCACTGTTCACACGAGCGGTTTCAACCTATGCAGTTCGAACAGCGGCGGTTCAATTACAATGTAAATCAATGGAGGAGTTCACACACGATCGCGCACATTTTCCTTGACTATGCGATACCACCGCGTTTTCTGCGCGGTTCAGACCGTGTAGTGTGAACAGGGGGTATATAGAAAAAGATGGCGAGTTGCTCAGTCACCGAAAACACTATTCTCACTCGTGACTGCAGACACTATGATACTCATGCGGACGGAATTCGGAATTAAGGTTATATTTAATCTACCGCTGTTCCAGATAATTCTATCTGGGGACCTTTGACCAATTAGACTATTCCCTTTTCTAGGAGCGAAGCCACACATCAGATGTATTAACCTAGAATGTTTAATTTGTCATATTTATCTTCATTAGGCACTGACTCAGTCCGGTAATGTTATATTTTTAAGTTAATTTTCTTTTCCAGGATTCAGGGCATGACGCGGCTACCCCTTTACAAAGGGGAAAAGACATTGATATATACAGTTGGTAAATACTTTCCAGCTTCTGGTGTTACTAACTTTATTTTCTAGCAAACTCGATTTAGATAGATGCTCGTTTTAGGATACACTTGGCTGATGAAGACGACCTTCACTTTCTAGAAAGTTGGAAATAATTTCGCTTGAAACCTCCTTTAGTGACACCTTTACGGACCAGACTCACTTTTTTTTTTTTTTTTATTCTTTTCGATTTTTTTTTTCTCAAAACAAAATATTGATCCCTTTTATCTTCTACTATCCTTCATTTCAACAATCCATAAATCTTTCCATCACCACTCCTATCATTCCCTCTCTTCGGCGCGATATCGTTCCAAGGATAGAAGCGCTGGACACCACCGAAGACATACTCCCTTAACCTTCTATTTTCGTTGTCTGAGAAGCTCATTTCAACAGAGTCTGCTCTTCTGCCAAAAGCAAAAGTATGATCACTTTAGTTTTTGCCATCTTTCATGTCCACTGTTCTCTACCTCCTTTGCCACCTCTATGACTTCATCTCTTCGAAGTAATTTTGTCCCCAAGGATAGAAACGCTGGATACCAACAGTTTCATCCAGCTGGAGGAAAATCCCTTCATTCTTTCACCAAATTGCTATCTTCCTTGTTCTTTTTCTTTCAGAGTAAACATTCTACGGACACTTTTTTCATCTATTTATTTCTTACTTTCTCGATGTTTGGAGTATGTAAAATGTGCAAATTTTTAAATTTTCTCCTGATGTTTGGAGTATGTAAGATATGCAAAAGAAAGGAAAACTAGACAATAAGTTTCTTGTGTTAGTATGTAGAAAAAAGAAAATAACACTAAGTCCCACTTTCCCCTCAGCGAGATGGAGGTGGTCCCTTGGTGTTGATAGAGAAAGGTCATGCTGTTCAGTACGGAATTACATCATGGGGAAGAACGTGTGGTCATTCAAAATATCCTGGAGTCTACGTCGACGTTGCTGGTAAGATTTTTTTTTTCTTAATCGTAATCGATATCCCGCTGTGGTGTGTTGGTTTCGATTCCGCTTCACACGCACAAAAAAAAAAAAAAAAAAAAAAAATGAAATATTTTTTATGGGGTGAACAGAGTAGTCTCGCCAATATAGTCAAATAAGACTGCGTTTGTTTATTCGTGACGATTTCCTACTTTTTTTTTCTTTTTTTTTTTTACCGGATCCCAAGATTGAATACTGCTAAGTGTCGAGGAATTTCATATCCACAATTGTATTTTGGATAAACCATGAACTCATTTTATTTACCTGTCACCTCAACCGGGTTGCTCACTTTCTTTTGTAAACGTCAGAGGCTTCTATTTGTTCAATCAAATTGTGGCTTCCATACCGAAATGGCCACCAGTGCCATTGAGATTCGGTTTAATGTCACGAGACTCCCCCTATCAGGAGGTTAGAACGGTGGTCCTTACAGAGGAATTTGTAGCGCGGAATTTAATGAATCATGTCCTTGGTACAACTCACCGGTAGCAGTGTTCGAACCACCATCACCTCGACCTCATTCGCACGTAGCGACGCCCTAATCTGCTCAGCCAGCGAACATCCTGGTGCCAGTGTATAAATAATTTTGAAGAGTTTTTTTTTTTGTTAGTTTTCTTTTCTTCTTCCAGACTACGTACCCTGGATAAGAATGGCAATACAGGGTGGGCCGATCTACACACTTGACAACTGTGAAACCTCGGCTTGAGCCTCAGATCCAACTTCAACTTCAGCGTGCTGATTGGTAACCGGACTGACTTCGTATTGAACGTTTAGGATATGGAAGAGGTACTTATCTGATCATACTGAATACGGTTGGAATCCCACAACGTGAGTATTGGTTCTAAAAAAAAAAAAAAAAAAAAAAAAAAATTCTTCTCTGAACGGCACTGTGAACTACAAAATCAACCTCTTACAATCACAAGTTTATCTTTATCAACTTTTGATATGAACTTGCAAGAACCTTCAGACCTTCTGTAAAGCAAGAACGATTTATTGTAAAAAAAAAATACGAAAGAGTCATCTTAATTCAGAAAAAGAGAAATAAGATAAAATAGAACAAAATGAAAAATATCATTGTACATTCTGTTCTGGCAGACGAAAAGCGACTTTGTTCAGATATTAGCCAGGTTCTAGGCAGAGCCTCTACTGGCCAACTTCAGTCTTCTCCTAAATATTTACGCCAATTCGTATTTTTTCTTTTTTGTCAAATCAGTGCTTGCAGTATACATCCAGTCATCTTTGAAGACACAACTATAATTGATATTAAAGAGTTTTACAAACTTCAATCTTCCATAATTCTTAGTAACATGTAATTCTTAAATAAAGATTTCACACTATCATATCAGATTATCACTTATCCTGAGAATAAGTAAGACAATAATGATAAAAAAATAATGGTAGCGATGATGATAAATACAACAACAACAACAACAGCAGCAGCAGCAGCAGCAGCAGCAACAACAACAGCAACAACAACAAAAACAAAAACAACAACAACAACAACAACAACAACAACAACAACAGTAGTAATAGTCGTCGTGGTGGATTACAAAGGATTACAAAGGAGGAGCATGCCGACAGGAGACCTTTTGGTCCATAACTAGGTCGGACGCGATTTTTTAAAATAAAGATAAATAAACAAATAAATAAACGAATAGATAAATTTTATAATATAAATAATAATAAAAGAATAAGTAAATAAGTAAATAGGTAAGTAGTAATAATCAATTGACAGATAAATGATAATAATTGATAATCAAGGAAACAATATTAAACAAACCTTCAAATGATAAGAAACAAATAACTTATTTAATAAATTAATGCATATATGCTAAAAACTAGGTTTCCAAATGTCCTTCAAGCGTTCTGTTCTCTTTAGTAGTTTGCGATGTCCTCTTCTTCCGTTTCATACTTACCCCAAAGGCAGAGTCGGGCACAGTGCACGGTGAGGCAGTCTCGATGAGGCTGGGCCCAAGGGCATGCCGGCGGCGCCCCTCCAAAATTGGGCTGTGGTGTACATGTAACCCACAAACATACCCCACAGGTATGCGATCGGGACTCGGATGGTACTAGGACCTGATGCTGGTATTGGCAATGGTCAGAAAGGGTCACCGCAAGGCGCGTCATGGCGTCGGGTCAGTCCCGCGTATATATACTGCCTGCCACGAGCGGGACCACGCCACGTCTGCCTTCTCCATATTACTTCATTTAGCTTTTCCATTTAACTTCTATTTAACTTCTATGGGTCCTCTGGTGATTGAGGAGACCCAGCCTTGATACGCATTGCTTGATCCAGATGTAGAAGACGGTAGTGGGAGGAAGTCTCTGGCGGTCTTGATTCTTTTGGCTCTCCTTTCGGTTTTGGCGGTTTTGGTTGATATTGTTGGTTCTGTCGGTTTCAAAGATCTGGGCTCCTTAATAGGTCAGGTGTCTACAAATGTCCCGGTCTTTGGCCAGCTGTTCCCAGTTGTTCCAGTCGATGTCGCAGTTCTTTAAGTTGGAGTTTATCAGTAGAACAGTTGTTTCGACAGTCGAGAGTCATCCATGCGGACTAGGTGACCAGCCCATCGCAATTGGTTTTTGATGAGGTAAGATTCGATTCTTGGGACGTTGGCTTCCGAAAGAACACTGAGATTGGTTCTGTGGTCTTCCCAGCTGATTTTAAGGATGCTTTTGAGACAACTTTGGTGGAAACGTTCCAAGTTTTTGACATGGCGTCGTTAAGTCGTCCATGCCTTTGAGCCGTTCAGCAGCGTTGGCATCACGACCCCTTTGTACACAAGTATCTTGCATTCTTTCCGAAGATTACGGTTTTTGAAGACACGAGAACGGAGCTTGCTGAACGCTGTCCTAACACACTGAATTCGATGTTGCATTTCAACAATGATAGTGATAATAATGATAATAATTATATTAATAATAGTAGGTAATAATGATTGATGGTGTAATAATGATAATAATTATCAACAATAATGCTAACAATAATAATAATAATCAATAATAATGCTAACAATAATAATAATAATCAATAATAATGCTAATAATAATAATAATAATCAATGCTAATAATAATATAATCAATAATAATGCTAATAATAATAATAATCAATAATAATGCTAACAATAATAACAATGATAATAGTAATGATGATGATGATGATGATGATGATGATGATGATGATGATGATGATGATGATGATGATGATGATGATGATGATGATGATGATGATGATGATGATGATGATGATGATGATGATGATGATGACGGTAATGATGATGATGATGATGATGAAGAAGATGATGATAACTCTACGGTTTCTCAATTGAACCAACCAGCCCATGACTCGTATCCGTGTGGGCTTGCGACGGACAGTACACCTGTGTCAGATGACCCGACTTGACCTGACGTCACGTGTCATGAGAACACATATCACATCCCAAGCTACTTGGCTTGCTTGTACATATAATAGTATATACTTCATCTACAGCATGCCTCAGCTGCTGACCTCCCTTATGATCGGGAAGAAGCCTTTAGTTATGTAGACAGATCTATAGAATATATACTTGAACAAGTATAATAATAGACAGAATGACTTTACAATAAATTTTATAGACAGAATTTCGTACTAGACGTAAAAAAATGAGTTTACTTATTTCTAGGAACATTGACATGCTACCTGCATTAGAGTCCATTTTAGTGAAAATGCAGTGCGTGATCATTACAATATGATGAATAGGAATTTGATACAGTACATTTACACACATGAACACAATCTATGCTGACACAGCATAAGTATATAAAATAAATACACACACATCTTAGACATGATTATATTTGTGAACAAGACATATAATTTTCTGAATACAAACTATTATAATAACAATGGACATACATATTAACATTTAAAAATGCATATATAATAACATATATTTGTGTCAGGATGTGTCGGATTCACCATAGCTTTGGATAATGGGCCTGACTTATGATCGACTGCTACTTCTCTCCTGGATGAGAGCTAAGAGCTCGTATAAAGGGACGGATCTCTATGAGATTCTGTGACCTTAAACACACACACACACACACACACACACACACACACACACACACACACACACACACACACACACACACACACACACACACACACACACACACACACACACACAAAGCACACTCACATACACACACATACACACGCATGCGCTCACACATACAAATACACCCACACATGCACACCCACACACCCACACAAACACACACACACACATACACTCTCTCTCTCTCTTTCTCTCTCTCTCTCTCTCTCTCTCTCTCTCTCTCTCTCTCTCTCTCTCTCTCTCTCTCTCTCTCTCTCTCTCTCTCTCTCTCTCTCTCTCTCTCTCTCTCTCACTCTCACTCTCTCTCTTTCTCTTTCTCTATCTGTATATATATATATATATATATATATATATATATATATATATATATATGTATATACATATATGAGATAAAGACCTAAAATGAAATAAAGAAAATAGAATAAAATAAAACAAAAATTTAAATTAAAAACAAAATAAGGTGAAACAAAATAAAATAAAGTGAGTTGGAATTAAAGGAATAATGATACGAAATAAAGGCTATCTATCTGGTCATACATGTACACAACAGAGAGACATTTTTCTCGCAAACTTTGGCCATTTAAATGGTCATGCACATGTAACAATAACGCAACCTCAAAACAAAGAGGAGGCGCTATATCTAATAAGAAAAATAATATAGAGAATAATATGCTCCAATTGAGATCCTAATGGATACCCCGTCTTGAACTAATGAGCAGGGCTTGCCATGTTGGGTTCTGACAGACCTTGCCAGACGGGGAGGCGACCCGACATAAAAAAAAAAAAAAAAAAAAAAAAAAAAAAAAAAAAAAAAAAAAAAAAAAAAAAAAAAAAAAAAAAAAAAAAAAAAAAAAAAAAAAAAAAAAACAGCGGCTTGTCGCTATGGACAGAGTTTTAACCTACCACAGGTTTCTCAATTGACGATGGTGAGAGGGCCTCTTATCTGGTGAGACAGATTGGCCAATAGCACAAGTTGAAGATGAAGAAGAGTAGAGGGAAGATGTATGGACACTTCCCCTCCAGACGCTGCTCCCAAAGCCTCCAGGGGTTTCTGGGGAAAGGCGGAGACGACGTCCCTGTGGTCTCCGACGCCGCTCTGGTCCCCAAGTGATCGTTCTGTCGGAATAACTTGTCAGACAGTGAGGTCGGTCTGAAAACTCCATTACCAAAATCACTTATATTTGGATAGTATATATACATACAAATACATACACATACATGTGTACTGACACATACGAACGCACACACACACACACACACACACACACTTCAACGAATGGACGGCTTAGAAGACGTTCTGAAGAAAAGTGAAGTCTGTGGATCCCAACGCAAAGAGAAGTGCCTAGTGTTTTTGCAGGGTGGGGGGGAAATTGCTCGTGGAGTAGTGGGAACGTAGGGAAAGAGGAAAAGGGGAGGGATTACTGAGGGAAATGGAAGGAAATGAGGAGGGAGTAGACTTTGCCCAGCCAGACAAGCGGAAGGTAAACAAAAGACTTAGCGAGAATCAAATGTCTAATAAAAATGTAAAGATTAGAAGTATAGAGAGGAGCAATACAGAAGAAAGTGACGAGAATATGTTCCAGGGATTTAAAGAGGGTGGGGGGGACACAACCCCCCCCCCGACTGATAAGACTAGAGGAGAGAGTTGATAAGGTGATCGAGGACTTGGAGCGTAAGTTAGGTAACGTAGACTCCATTTTCCAAAGAATTGAAAGGTTGGAACAACTAGAGAAGGCTAACAGAAACTTAACTGAAGAAATAGAGGACCTAAAAAGACAGTTAGGAAATGTAAAGGAGGAGAATGAGAAATTGAAGAAGAATAGTAATGAAAACAGTGAGAAAATAGCTACAGAAGCTAAAAATTGGAGAATAACTCAAGAAGGGAATAAGGTTTCATTCACTGACATAGTCAAACAGCAATTGAAAGAACATAATGAAGACTCAGTTATTAAAGTGATGAGACAGAAGGAGAATATAGTAAGAGAATTAGCTGACAAAAAGAAATGTATAATTATATTAGGAATGGAAGAGAAACATAACCCAGATAGAACCGCAAGAATCAAGGAGGAAAATGAAAGAGTAAGCAGTTTATTAAAATTAGTCCAGGAAGATGAACCAGAAATTATAAAGGAAATTGAGGAAAAATTCAGACTCGGAAAATATAGTACAGATAAGACCAGACCAATTAAGATTAAATTCAGGTCACAAACAACAGCAGAGAAAATTCTATCCAAGACAGGGAAACTAGCAACAAATGATCAATATAAAAAGGTATGGATAAAAAGAGAAATGAATAAGGAGGAAAGAGAGGCAGAAAAGCAGAAAAGAATTGAAGCTAAGGCAAAAAACGAGGAAAGAACGGAGTCAGAGAAAGAGAGATTCTATTGGAGAGTAGTGAACATGAAAATAAAGCAGTTCGACATACTAAAGAAAAACATAAGGGAAACAGAGAATACAATGGAAGTGGCAGAAAACTAAGAGTGTCTTACACAAATATAGATGGATTGATAACAGGATTGAATGAACTGAATGATTATTTGAAAGAAAAAGAACCGGACATAATGGGAATTGTAGAAACAAAATTAAAAGGCCCACTACCACCCAACAGTGTAGGACATGATACATACAATTATTGGATTAGAAACAGAGAGAAAAAACAAGGGGGTGGAGTTATGTTCCTGACTAAGAAGGATATAAACGTGAAAGGTGTCATATATGGAAAGAATACAGTAGAGATGATTATGATAGAAGTGGAAGACCGAGATAAGAAGAGCAGAAAATTTGTGATCAATTATGTGCCTCCGAAAACAGCCTCATGGGAGGAGAGTGAACATAAAAGTATGTTAGAGGACACAAAGATAGCATTAACTAAAATAATGGAAGACGGAGGAAGAATAGTTATGATGGGCGACTTTAATTGCAAAGAAATCTGCTGGGAAGAAATGACAGTAAAGAGTGGTGATGACTCATGGGGAAATGCTCTACTTGAGATGATTACTGACCATTCAATGACACAATGGATACAAGAGAACACTAGGTATAGAAATGAAGAAGAACCATCGAGGCTAGACTTAATAATTACATCTGAACCTAGAATAGTGGACAAGATTGAATATAAAACACCAATAGGTAAAAGTGACCACATATTGATTGAACTGGAACTTAATGAAGAAAAATATATGAAAAGAAATGAACAATATAGAATAGGAAGAATGATGTATGAAAAAACAAACTTTGATAAAATAAGAGAATTCTTCCAACAAGAAAACTGGGAAGAAATATACAAAGAAGAAACAACAGTGGAAGAGAAATGGAATATTTTGACAAAAATTTACAAAAAAGGAGTGGAAAAGTATGTCCCAAGACAAAAACAAGAAAAAGAATATGTAAAATGCTGGTACAACAAAAGTTGTAGGGAGTTAAAGGACAAAAGAGACAAAGCCTGGAACAGATGGAAAAAAGACAGAAGACCTGAAAAATGGAAAATATATACTGGTTATAGAAATGAATATGTACAAAAGTGCAGAGAGGAAAAAAGAAAATATGAAAAAGATGTTATAGAAAAGTGTAAAGATCAACCAAAACTATTCTACAGATTTGTAAACAATAAACTGAAAAACAAACAAGACTTAGAGAAATTAAGACAAGGAGGAGTTGAATACACTGAGGAAATGGAAATGGCAGAAATTATGAACAAACATTTTAAATCAGTGTTTACAAGGGAAAATATACAACCTGAAGAGATTGAGTGGAAGGAAAAAGTCCCCCCTATGGAAGAAATAGAAGTAACAA
>NC_134781.1:11498881-11518881 GCF_046742065.1 Oratosquilla oratoria | reverse complement strand
GAGATGTATAAGTAATCCCACACTAATAGAACAAAAACAATTATACAATAATTCATCCCAGAGAGATATATCGAATGACCATTGTCAGCAGTCACTCTAAGGCTGCGGGTTTTCAGTTTGTGAAATGGAAAACATAATTTATTATATATATGCGCGCGTGTGTGTGTGTTTGTATGTGCTTGTGTGTTTGTATTTGTAAATGTATATCTGCCCTAAAATTCAGCCAAGTTTTTAGCACGTACCAGACCAACGGTTGACTCTGTCTTCCTGCTGGTGCCAGGATCTCTCTTGGTTACAGCGGGGAAGATCCTGAAGTTCTTCGCTCGCTCCCTCAGTCGGATGACGACCGTGTACTCCACCAAGACCAGGAAGACGAAAACGATGCAGACCATCATCCAGAGGTCAACAGCTTTGGCGTACGAGACTCTTGGGCTTTCACCTCTGTGAGAAGAAAGAGGTCAAAGAGCCTTTGATTACATGAGGAATGTCTGTCGAGAAGGAAAGAGAGAGTGCAAAGGAGATAGAGGAAGTGAATAAAGGGAGAATGAGAGTGGATGAAAGGGATGACGCGGTCCAAAGGGATGTGGGAAGGGGATAAGGTCGACATCCGGTGATTCGCGGGAAGGGGGGGAGGGGCAGGTCTGGGTGTTGGGGCCTGCTGTGGAAGAGCTGTGCCTCACTGCATGATGGGGAGCAGGGTAACTTTTACC
The DNA here is from genome assembly GCF_046742065.1 of Oratosquilla oratoria. Lineage (NCBI taxonomy): Eukaryota > Metazoa > Arthropoda > Malacostraca > Stomatopoda > Squillidae > Oratosquilla > Oratosquilla oratoria. The sequence goes on along the minus strand of NC_134781.1, from coordinate 11,518,171 downwards.
CCCGAGGTGTAAAAACGAGAGGTGAGATTGAATGGGTTTTATTTGTTTATAATACAAGGGCGTGCTTTCACTTGCCCCTTATAATGGTGAAAAAACCTTCAGTTTCTGTATGCATGAATATATGTGTATGTGTACACACACACACACACACACACACACACACACACACACACACACACACACACACACACACACACACACATATATATATATATATATATATATATATATAGAGAGAGAGAGAGAGAAATAGGTGGCTAGAGAGAGACTAATAGACAGAGAATACCATACAAAAAAATGGGACCACGGTTTAATTTGCGACCAGAGCAAGACTTACCTGACGGAATTGAACATGGAGACCAGTGTGAGGAGCGTGGTAATAGTGAGGACCATACGCCCGGGCATGGCATCCGGGGGAATCAGGAAAGTGAGCCATGAGACGCAGACGAAAAGTCCGGAGGGCAGGAACGTGTTGATCAGGTGGTAGCTGATCTTGCGGACCAGCCGGATGTTGACCCGGACGCGAGGAAAAGAAACTGTGTGAGAAAAACAAAACAAAAAAACTGAATGATCTTTTTGGAAGGATTCTGGTTTGTACAGGAGTATATCTATTGAGGGAAACCCCATGCCTTTATTAAACAAATAGAAAAGTTGTTTCTATCCATCCCGGGGTGAAATGTAATCGAGGGAAGGGGAATGTATGAAGATATCATGAGCGACCTGGATGATCTTCAGGTAAGGACTCGGGTTTGAACAGAAGGATATCCAAGGAGGGAAAGCCCATTCCTTTATCAAGCGATTTGAAAGGTAGTTTCTACTTCTCACGTGGTAAAACTTACGGTCAAAGTCTCATGAAGATAAGTGAACATTGCTCTCAATGGAATTACCTAGACTATGCCAAAGAGGAACATATGAGAAACAGTCCATCTCTTTGATCCTGATTTAGACAGTCCGAACCTATGAGGGTGCTCAAAAAAAAAAAAAAAAAAAAAAAAAAAAAAAATAATAATAATAATAATAATAATAATAATCCATACCATTTTGATGAATCGCTGAACCCTTGTTGACTATGAAAAAGTTTGGGGCAAAATGTACAGTCCTAATGGTGTCAGCTACTTCGACACCTTCCTTGAGCCATTTGTATGAGACCTCAGACGAACGGTACTGATCTGCAAGGAGATGGGGACGTTTGGACATTCTATTTTGTTGCTGATCATCAGTGCTTCTATCTTTAAATATTCCTGGAACTATAACAAGAAATAGTAGAATCTACATGTAATTACTCACATATAATCACGATTTTTTCAAATAAGAGTAAATTAGAAAATGTCAACCAATATCAAAAGACAATTTTATTCAAAGATATTTTTTGAAATATATAGATAGAAAAAAATCCTGGGGAGTATTATCAAAAACTTTTACGCGAGTAATAGAGCTTGTGTTAGGTCTGGAAATGGTGAGAGAGAGTGGTTTGAGGGGAAAGTGGAGTTACGCCAGGGTTGTGTTATGTCACCGTGGTTGTTCAACATGTACATGGATGGGGTAGTACGGGAAGTAAATGCGGGGGTGATGGGCAAGGTGTTGGAGATGGTTAGTAAGAGTGAAAGAAAGTGGGAGGTAAGCCGGTTGTTGTTTGCGGACGTGACTGTGCTCGTGGCTGGGTCAGAGGAGTGTCGGCAATTAGTGATGGGTTTTGGAAGGTATGTGAGAGCAGAAAGTTGAAAGAAATTAAGTAGAATAAGGTGATGAGATGTACATGGGGGTGAGAATGGTAAGTCAACTCGAGACAAACCCTAAAAATGGATAGTTTTATGTATTTAGGATAAAATTTAGCAGAGAATGGAGGAATTGGAGTGGAGATAAACTGTAGAGTACAGAAAACAAGTAAATGTCTTGGGGGAATAAAAAGTGTCATGAGAAATAGGAATTTGGGGAAGGATGCAAAGGGAAGACTATATGAAGGGTGATTGTGCCTACAGCACTGTACGGGTCAGAGGCTCGGAATATTAGGAAGGCAGAAAGACGACATTATGATATGTATGAGGTGAAGTTTATGAGAGAAGTATAATGAAAGTTGCAAGGATGGATAGATTGAGAAATAAGGAGGTGAGGCAGAGATCCAGATGGAAAGGAAACGGGCAGGTTGTGTTGATCAAAGAATATTGGGATGGCGTGGGCACACTGATATAATGAAAGAAGAAAGATTAGTAAAAAGAATGTGGATGAAAAAAGTCGATGGAGTAAACTTGAGGAGAAGGCCGAGAATTGGATGGATGGACCGGGTGAAGAGGATCTTGTTGAGCAGTGAAAGAAGAGGGCAAATAGTAGGTGTCTGTGGAAAATGTTTATGAATGGATGGTAAACTGACGCTGACCGAAGGGGCTGATCCTCGTCTTCTCTAAATACGCATGAGTGGAGGAGGAGGGATGGTCACCATGTAAATGAAACGGTGGGGATGAAAGGTTACGGCTGTCAGGAACTGTCGTGGAGGTGCCGTGACTCAGGCAGTGGTTTGGGAAGCTAATATAAAAGGATGAATATAGAAGAGTTAGGTGGATGTGTGATTGGTAGGGGTGGGTATATATCTTGGTTGGTCACCTGATACTTACAACTTTCCATTGATAGCGCACAATCCTGGGTATCAAACGGATACGAAGTGAAATCCATTGTACAGGAGAGACGTGTTGTTACTCTGTAATGAAAAATGTCGGTATGTGGTGTGTTTATTTAGAATACACACACATACAGACACACAAACACACACACACACGCACACACACACACACACACACGCACACACACACACACACACACACACACACACACACACACACAAACACACACACACACACACACACACACACACACACACACACACACACACACACACACACACACACACACACACACACACACACACACACACACACACACACACACACACACACACACACACACACGACTCGGTGGCGCGGTGGTAGAGCGCTGGATGGGAAGTACGGTGGTGCTCGCAGTACCCAGTTCGAATCCTGCCCAGGGCCGAAATTATTTCGGTATCGCTGTGCTTCGGGTCGTTACTCTGACTCTCGTGGGGGGGGGAGTTGGGTGTGTGTGTGTGTGAAAGGTCATAGCATTACCCATAGATCGGTCATACGAGCTCTGAGCTCTCTTCCGGGAGGGAAATAGCTGTCGATCACGAGTCTAACACGTGATCCAAAGACCAAGGTGAATACACACACACACACACACACACACACACACACACACACACACACACACACACACACACACACACACGCATACACACCACACACACACACACACACACACACACACACACACACACACACACACACACACACACACACACACACACACACACACACACACACACACACACACACACACACACACACACACACACACACACACACACACACACACACACACACACACACACACACACACACACACACACACACACACACACACACACACACACACACACACACACACACACACACACACACACACACACACACACACTCACATACTTCTTATTTAATTTTAACAAAATCGTGCTCTTAACATTCTCTCTCTCTCTCTCTCTCTCTCTCTCTCTCTCTCTCTCTCTCTCTCCTCTGTCTGTCTGTCTGCCTGTCTGCCTGTCTGTTTCTGTGTGTCTTTCAGTTCGTCTTTCCATCTGTTTGTCTCTCTTTTTTATCGTTCTGTCTGTTTGTCTGTATTTTTGTCTTTCTGTCTTTCTGTTTATGTCCCTGTCTGTCTATCTACCTTTGTGTCCTTCTGTCTGGATGTCTGTTTTTCTATCTGCCTGCCTGTCTACCCGTTTGTCTGTCTATATGTCTATCTGTCTTTCTGCCTTCCTGTCTGTATATCTACCTGTCTGTTTGTCTACCTGTCTATCTATCTCTTTTTCTGTCTGCCTGTCTGTCTGTCAGTCTGATTGTCTACCCATCTGTCTGTCCGTCTCTTTGTTCATCTGTCAGTCTGTATGTCTCTCTATCTACTGTATATACCTATCTGTCTGTCTACCTACCTATCTGTATGTCTGTCTTTTTCTCTCTGTGTCTGTCTTTCTTTCTGTGTTTGTCTATGTCTTCGATCTGAGTCTCTGGTTGAGTTCGAGTACATACGAGATCGAGTATCGGCAGAGCCCGTCCTGCTTCATTCGGAGGGAGTGCGGCTTGACCATCAACATCGGAGACGTGATAGACTTGACGTGGTCTGCAAAGATAAGTAGCAGTTATAGATGAGTCTCCCGATGATCAGTATCAATTAACAAAAAGGGATAATGTCCAAGCACGTCTCAGTTATCAACAAGACCTCCACTGTGTCTTCAGCGTCGACTAAGAGCTCTTCTTCTCTAGGTTCTTGAAGAGTCTCTCTAGAGGCTGAAGGTACTTGGTGTTAACCTCGCTATGAATGTCATTATTTGAATATTGTTAGTGAATATCTAAGGTATTAAAGGCCTTTTATACATTTGCCACCAAAGGGGTGGTAACGGAAATGAATAGAGTTGCGTAACGGCAACCAAAACGAGGAGGAAAGTGTCGCCACCCAGGTACGGAAGCGATTGATAAAGATCACCACTCTTCCGCTACCGGGGGAGCGCCAAACAGGTAAACTTAAATAAACCAAAACAACGTCCTGAACAGTGCGTGCCAAAAACATAATCCTCTTCGGAGACTGACCCAAAGTTGGTTATGGCAACTACTTATTATAGTCTGTGCACTATCTGATTATTTTATACTCTGTGTATAGTAAAAGAAGCTGTATTGTACAATGAATGTCACTTTTAGGATTATAATAACGATTTCTCACCCAAGCCCACCTGTCTCACTTTTGTTACCTCGGCGTGGCAACATGGGGAAAAAAGCGCTGCCATGTCATAGAATTTATTCATATCTTTTTTATATTACTAAAAAGTGATACTCGTTGCACAATCTTCCTTTACTATATAAAGAATACATAAAAACAATTTCAAATAACACATAGATAAGAAGTAGGAGAGAAAGAGAGGCATATACTAAGGTTGATTTGGCAGAACGGCTAGCAGCAAGCCACAACATATGCCACACACCCACACACTGAACGGACTACTTGGAGCACACAGACTATATAAAATGTAGTCCTCCAGCGCTTCTGTCTTAGTAAACCACTTTCCGAAACCCTCTACCGACCTCAGGACTTACCGATGAAGGTGTCTGGCACCCAAATGTGGTCCACGATGCCACTGTGAACCGTGGTCCACTTCTCCGTCCCCGCAGCTTCTGGTGGGGGACGCAGACGGGAGTCTCTCCAGTAGAGCCGGATGTACCATTCCACAGTGATGTCCTGTGAATGGATATGTAATATATATATATATATGTATATATATATATATATATATATATATATATATATATATATATATATATGTATTTATATATGTATATACATATATACATACATTTTTTGCAGTAATTCACAAGGCACACGTGAAAATAATATGCAGAAAAAACCACTGGGAAATAAGAAGCTTAGTCCGAACGTTTTCGTCCATTTAAGACATTATCAAGGAATACACAGTTACAAAGACAAAGGTGGATATATATACATAAAGTAAATGACAAGCTAGGAACATGGCTTGTGTGTACTTCCCATGTTCCTAGCTTGTCTTTTACTTTATGTATATATATCCACCTTTGTCTTTGTAACTGTGTATTCCTTGATAATGTCTTAAATAGACGAAAACGTTCGGACTAAGCTTCTTATTTCCCAGTGGTTTTTTCTGCATATATATACATATGTATATATGTATATGTATATATGTATATATATATATATATATATACATATATATATATGTATAACACTGAATAGGTCCCAGTGAATAGAGATATCGATGAAGTCACAACAGCACTTGCCATGTGCTAGCAGGGTTCGAGTCCTTGTCCGTACCACGTTTCAATTTCTGCATGTTAGCCTCCAAGGGTCTTCCGATGTTGATGGATTAGAATTAAAGTGCATTGTGGTTTATATATATATATATATATATATATATATATATATATACATATGTATATATACATATATATACACACATATATATGTATATATATACATATACATACATACATATATATATATATGTATACATATATATATATATATATATACATATATGTGTGTGTGTGTGTGTGTGTGTGTGTGTGTGTGTGTGTGTGTGTGTGTGTGTGTGTGTGTGTGTGTGTGTGTGTGTGTGTGTGTATGTGTGTGTGTGTGTACATACATATATATTCATACATACATATACTAACGGCTTTTTCCAACTTACAAGGGGGGTAGCCAAAATCAAAGGCATAGATTTACTCCCACCCATTTCATCCCCATATACTCCACTCCCATTCACCACCCCTCCTTCCCTCTTGGCTCCTTCTGGATGACGGGTTATCCCTGCATCTCGGCCACTAACCTGGGTCAGAAGCAACAATGAAGCAAGACTCAGCATATCATCCACAGCAAGGGCGCTTCACTTAATGGGCGACCCCCTCTCATTCCCTTCATGTATACGCCCTCACGCCCCATCCCCCACCCACGACCTTCCATGCATCACATCATCATCCATACACAGACACTCTCTACTCACCCCTGTCTTCTGTCTTCTCCCTTCCTTCCTCAACAGACATTCCCATCTTTTCCATCTCATCCATCTCATCCTTGGTCACCCCCTCATGTTCACTCCTTCCACCTCTGCCTTCCACACCTCTTTTACTAATCTTTATTTACTCATTCTTTCCATGTGTGCAAAATGTGCAAACATCCCAATACTCTTTCATTTATCCTATCTCCCAACTCCCTTTCCACCTCCGTTCTCCTCACTTCCTCATTTCTCATTCTATCCAGCCTAGTGATCCCAGCCATACTTCTCAGGTATTTAATTTCAAAAGTTTTTAAACTCTTCCTCTCTTATCTTCTATGTTTCTGCCCTGTACAATACTGTCGGCACAATCACCCCTTCATACAATCTCCTCTTAGCATCCGTTCCCAAATGTCTATGTCTCATTACATTTTTTGATCCCCCAAGGCATTTACTTTCTTTTCGTAATATACATTCTACCTCCACCTCCACTCCTCTCTTTCCTGCCACATTCGCACCCAAGTATCTAAAGATATCCACTTCTTCCAGTCTTTCTTCCTTAATACTCACTTCCAATATACTGCCATCCTCTCTCCTTGTACATCTCATCACCTTACTTTTACCCACATTTATCTTTAAATTCCTTCTTTCGCACACCCTCCCAAACTCCGTCACTATCTTCTTTAATCCCTCTGATCCTGCCACAAGCGCAGTCTCATCAGTAAACAACAATTGGCAAATCTCCCACTTTTCTAAATTTTCTTTAACTATCTCCAAGCATCGGCCCATTACCCTTGTGTTTATCTTTCGCACTACCTCATCCATGTATAAATTGAACAACTAAGGTGACACAACACATCCCTGGCGAAGTCCCACCTTCATCTCAAACCACTCAAAATAAATAAATAAATAAATAAATGAATAAATGAATGAATAAATAACTAAATAGATAAATGAATAAATAAATATATAAATAAATGAATAAATAATAAATGAATAGATAAATAAATAAATAAATAAATAATCAAATAAATACATAAATAGATAAATAGATAAGTAAATAAATAAATAAATAGATAAATGAAGAAATATATAACCAAGTAAATGAATATATAACTGAATGAATATATAAAGAAAAAATTAGTAGATAAATGAAAGAATAGGTAAATAGGTAAATAAATAAATGAATAAATAAATTAATAAATATATGAATAAATGAATAGAATAATATATGAATGAATAGATAGATAAACAAACAATCAAACAAAGAAATGAAAATATAAAATAAGAAATAATTAGTATCACAAATATAGGTAAGCGGATAAATGAATAAATAAGTAAATGGACAAAAAATCTTTTGAAACTTTATGAAAATTAAACAAAATAGAGTTATATATAAATAAATTAATGCATATATGAACAGATATTTGAATAAATAGTACATACACATATAAATAGATAAATAAACAAATAAATGAATAAGTAAAATAACAGTGAATAGGAAATAAATCATTGGCTATAAGAACATAAAAATGAAGGAGACTGCAAGAGACCATAAGGCTTACACTAGGCAGTTCCATGTCCATTACCACTCGTCATCTCCTTCTATAAAGTTGTCTAACCTTTTCTTAAAACAGCCGATAGTTTCAGCGATCACTACATGGTTACTAAGTCTATTCCATTCGTAAACCACTGTGTTGGTAAGCCAGTTCTAGCATATTTCCTTCTTAAAACACTCATTCCTTCAGTCTTACACCATTTGTAAAGATCGATAATGCATTGCCCATCAATTCGTTCTTTATTGTTTTCATTTCATTGAAGCTCCGTTATTACGAGGAAATGTGTGTGAGGGGGAGTGGGACGGGAGGGGGGCTAATTGATACAGCCTTGGACGAGTCTCCTTTCATGATGTGAGTGGTTAAGTTTTACGTGAAGATGCAATCAATGATCATGAATGGCTTTGGATTCCTCATCTTGCCCTCCCAATCCCCCTCCCCCTCTACTTGCACCTCCAACTCCATCTCCATCTCCAGCTCCACCTCCACCTCTTCCTCCACCTTTGCCGATACTTGACACGCGATGTTATCATATTTAACGCTCTGGTCATAAACATTGCCTTAAACCGCAAGCCATATGTTACGAAGCTACATGAAGTGAATGTAACGTTGTAGACGAATTGTCTAAATATACATATTTTTCTAATAACGATGAAAAAATAGTGGATTATCAATAACGATCCTGATATCTGATAAACAAATACGCATGCAACCACGCGCACACACGCACGCACACCACGAGCATAGATCCCCTTCCCGTAATATACAACTAGGTAAATACTAGGTAAATACAAACACACACACACACACACACACACACACACACACACACACACACACACACACACACACACACACACACACACACACACACACACACACATGCACCAATGCCTGCACTCGAGTGATAACATCTGATAAATCAGGCCAGAATGTCAACAAATCACGCGTCTAGTCTGGCTAGTGTTTATTTATGTGACTAGTCAGACCAACAAACATTCCAAACTCACAAGAATTTGAAAATGGCTATCGAGACGTGAGCATACAAATCAAACATTATTTCCTGTTATATAGCCTGAAACTTTTGCATTGTTTGAACTATATTTTTTCGTGTGAATTGTGTACCTTTATGCTAACGTTACTACAGGGATGAAGATAAACAGCTATTATTGATCGTATTACAACCAAACAGTATAATCACTTGGAGCCATTGACTTATTCATTTTGAAGAATATTCACTGGAGGATAAAATTGGTTTATTCATCGCAAAAGTTTTTCTCATCTGTAATGACCAAAAAAAAAAAAAAAAAACGAAACGTGTTGGAACACGTTTACAAAAGTACGAGGCATTTCTCGTGGCAATTTGCATATTACATTGGTTCCAAATCATGCAAGGATCTAGAACAACGACTGTATTTGCTTTCTAAGTGAATTAGGTCAGCCAGATAATTATCAAACCTGATCGCTGCGAAGCTTTGATCCGGGGGTCGCCCAGACTACGAGTCCCACGTGCTACCGATGTACCACACAGGGCCGTGGGGTTGGCAAACTCAGAAACCCCGGATCGAAGCTTTGCGACGGCCGGATTTGATTATTTAAAAGAGTTTGCTATCACGAGTGATTTGGTCCATAATAAGTTATTCAGGTTGAACTAGATGCGACATATTCCTGCTCCATAGAAACCTGTTCCACTCATCTCTGAAGTTTATAGAATTTATTGGAATTACTTTAAAGATACACTGTCATAGTCAGTGTTGAAATTGGCTTCATTAATCCTTTAATTATAGACGAATTTAGACATTTCATGCTGACTCTCTCCTGCTGACTTTTGATAAGCTTAGTGTCTCTTTATCGGGACCTTACAGAATGAAGTCAATTGATCTTAGCCAGGATAAAACCTATCATGTATATCAACTTAACTTTGAGATGAATTGAGACAACACAATCAGAGAAAGGAACAGAGTTTCTTTCGGGGCAGTTGAATACATTACATATCGAATTTTTAAAATTCATTTGAATGTTCACATCTAACCAAATTGCTGTTTTTTTTCTTAGTTTACTTTACGTATATATATATATATATATATATATATATATATATATATATATATATATATGTATATATATATGTATAAATATATGTATATACATATGTATATATATAAAAGCTTCCTACGTAAGTGGTAAACACCTAGAAATTCTTCATAAGAAACTGGAAAGACTGTGCAATAATAGTGTTTGGTCAAAGTTTTCTGTAACAGAAAACATTGTTAATTTATCAGATATAACTCTTACACGTTATGAATTAGAAGTGTTAGGCCTAGGCGTTAATTTTGCCTTGAAGCCCACAAAACATCATGCATTAAATTATATTGTGGAATTTGATAGGTTTTTGGCCTCTAACAATTATGACAGTGAATTGTTGTGTTTAAAAGGGATTTTATTGCAAGGTATCATGGATTGTTTTAAGGATGATTGCGGGTTACCTAAACGTTACAAGTTGGCAGTAGATCATCTCACTAATCGTAAAGATGTCATCATTACCAGAGCAGATAAGGGGGGAAAATAGTTATCCTCAATAACTCAGATTACGAAAAGAAAGCTTTTGATCTTTTAAATGACATTGAAACATGAAAAATTGACAAAAAAACCCTCTCAAAAGTACCGTCTCAGATTTCAATAGAAAGGCATGCAACATTTTGGGAAATGATATTTTTAAAAACTTGTTAGTCACTAATCCACAGTTACCCAATTTTTATGGCCTCCCAAAAATACATAAAGAAAACACCCCTCTTAGACCCATTATATCTAATAGAAATTCTTGCACTAGTAAGATATCAAAATGGCTCACGAACGTCTTATCACCGTTCGTAGGGTGTTTTTCTGGATCACATATAAAACATTCTGAAGATTTTATAAATAAGATCAAGAGTCATCATATTCCGGGAAGTAGTAAATTGTTAAGCCTAGACATAGTGTCTTTATTCACGAACATCAATGTAGCAGAAGTATTAAAGTTCCTGGAAAATAAATTACAGCACTATCAAGATCAACTTCCCATCTCAGTTAATAAAATAATTAATTTGACAAAATTATGTGCTGGCACAAATGTATTTTCGTTCAATGATAGATATTACAAGCAAAAATTTGCCTGTTCAATGGGATCCAATCTCTCTCCAGTGCTAACAAATTTATATATGGAATATTTCGGGACGGTACTTCTGCAGGACATAAAACTCCACGGAATGTTCTGGTATAGATATGTAGATGACATCTTCACGATTTGGGATGAAGAGTGGGGTTCATTTAATGATTTCTTCATTAGACTTAACCACCTTACTGCTAACATTAAATTTAAAGTGGAATGGGAAGTGGATAACAGATTACCATTTTTGGACATCTTAGTCATGAGACATCAGGATCTTCTTTCTTTCACAGTGTACAGAAAACCCACACATACTGGGAGTTATGTGCACTTCTACAGCTACCATCCTGATAATATCAAATATAGTGTTGCTTCGGGTCTTTTTCTAAGGGCACTTATATTATGTAGCCCATCTTATTTAGATTCAGAGATTTCTATCATCAATACTCAGTTAAAAAGATTAGGGTACCGAGACTGGTTTACAAACAAAGCCTTAAGCAAGGCCAAAACCAGTTATCATAAATCCACTTCCCATCCATCTCAATATCATAAATGGATCAAACACTGCCTAAAACTTCCTTTTAACCAATCCATCAATATTTTCTCTCAAATGTTGCCAAAAGATAACGTAAATATCATTTTTAGTTATCCCAACAATCTATTCAGAAAAGTAGTTAACGTTCATCACAGACCAACAGAAGACATAAATCCCGGAGTTTACAAATTACCCTGCTCAGATTGTGATGAAGTGTATTGGGGACAAAGGGGCAGAGAATTAAAAACGAGAATTAAAGAACATAAAAACTCAGTAAAATATGCTCAACATAACTCCGCGGTATTTCAACACGTAGCCAACAATAATCACAGAATAAATTGGGACGAGGCAAGAACCATTTTCAAATCCAAATGTAGTTATAAAAGGAAAAATATTTAATCTTCCTTAATAAAAAAAATTCCCGAATTTTAATATCTGAAAAGGCCAATGGTCACCAGATTACATAACCACCTTGGCAGTTAATAGATTATTTCCTCATATTGTAAAAGCGGACGATTTGCCACAAAACCCGCGCAACAATATAGATGCCACATGAGATGTCTTGTTCATGTTCCCTAACTTTACCTCTCTCATCTGTATATAAGATATGTACTTTACTCTCTAACGTTTCGACAGAGTTTTCTTCAGAGAGATAATTGTACAGGCAATTTGAAATACATTGTTTACTCAGCGGGTCACCTCACAGATTGCCTTGGGATAGAGTTCGCTGTATGTTCCCCCTTGATGATCAATCTTGCTGTTACATGTGCTAAATTTACAAATCCTTCTCTATGATTGGTTGAACTAAAAGTGTTGATATATGCAGCTTCGATATTTTTTCTTGTCTTTTTCATACCGGTGTGTAAGATTTTGGTGCTGTTCCAATTAGGCATATGGCCGTGTTATGTAGCGTGTATTACTAACGAATTAGATGTTCTGTGGTATCGCATGTCATTCTTGTGTTCGTATAATCTTTTTGAAGTTTCTCCAAAATAAGCTGCATCACATCCACCACATGGAATCTTGTAAACCACGCTCTTTTAATTTTTCTCTCCCGTGTGCTGGTTATTGGACAAAATATCCCTTGTTTTCTGTTCTGAGGAGTGTACGATTTCTATCCCTATTCTTGCGAGAAACTTGGAAAGTAAGGAACCACTGAAAATATTTTTCTTTCTTCTGTTCTTCTGTAACTGTGTTTTTTCTTCTCCATATTTGTTTGGCTTTGTTTTTCAGTTTTTGTTAGAGACCCGGCAGATATTTCAGGCGGATGAACGTCTCTGTAATGTGTTTACATTCGTCGTGTAAAAATTTCTCTCTTAGTTACAATGCCGAAAAGCGTGAAAGGGATTTGTTCCGATTCTTACACCTTGCCAACTGGTGGGCTTGGCCCTTGTGTAAAACAGGAATTGGGGTCGCAGATTAGTGATCTTTCCTATCTTCGGGAATCAGTTCGATTCCAGGTTTCAAGGCTTTTATAGTCTCTGTTGGTGTAGTGGATTAAAGCTCTGTGAAGGTGATCTTACGGGTGCTCGAAAGCAGCGGGTTCGAATCCTGCATGCGACTGTCATAAAAATGATCAGATTGATGTCGCTGTTACCAGCGAATTTCTCTCATATATATATATATATATATATATATATATATATGTATATATATGTACATATATATATATATATATATATATATATATATATATAATTTACTTATTTATCTACTTATGTATCTATTTATTTATTTTGTTTTATTTACTTATTTATTTCCCTATTTATTTATCTATTTATTCAATTATTTACTAATTTGTTTATTAATCTACTTATTTAATTCTATTAATTAATTTATTTATGTCTTCATTTATATATACATTTTTATTTATCTATTAATGTATTTATTCATAAACTTATTCACTCATATAATTTATTTACCTATTTATCTATTTTTGATCTGAATCAATTATGAACCAACCTATTTGTCTATTTTTCATTTGAACCAATTATGAACCAACAGGTCTGCTATAGGTATCTTTTGCCATACTTATTATCATCGCTATCGTAGTTTTCTGGAGCTAACCAGAGTGGAACGAATGAGCCAAACCTCAGTCCAGATTGATTATAGATAGGTCGCATTGCATGTCTTGCAAAAAGTTGGGCAACAATTTTATTGGACATTACGCCAATCAATTCTCTCCCGGTTGCATTTGGACACGATTAAAACAAACCGTCAGGAGTTCACGGCAGGAGACGCTAATCACTGCCGATGCTGTAACCTTTGGAGAGTATGAGAGTGGTTGGTTTATAACGATATTGGATGCAAAAATAAATAAATAAATAGATGATTAAATGAATGAAGATGTTTATAAATTAATTAATAGATAAGCATATAGACTGATAAATCAACAAATGAGTTCACAGCAGGAGACGCTAACTACTGCCGATGCTGTAACCTTTGGAGACGATGAGAGTTATAATAGGACAAATGGTAAAACATATCTATAGCAGACCTGTTGGTTTATAACGATATTGGATGCAAAAATAAATAACTAAATAGATGATTAAATGAATGAATATGTTTATAAATTAATTAATAGATAAACATATAGACTGGTAAATCAACAAATGAATAAATAAATGAATAAGTTAATGAATGAATATATATATATAGATTAATAAATAAGTAAGCAAATATATAAATAAATCAACAAATGAATAAATAAGTCATCAAATAGATAAATGAATAAATAAATAAATAGATAAATGAATAGATAGATAGATAAATATGTAAATAGATAAAGAAACAAACGATTAAATGGATAAATAAAAATGAAAATAAACTGGATAAACAAAAAAATAAATGAAACATAAATAGATAAATAAATAAATAGACAAACAAATAAATAAATGAATAAATAAAAAAGCGAACAAACAAATAAATAAATAGACATATAATGAACAAATAGAAATGAATAGAAAAAATTCACACTGAATACGAATCAGACAAAGATATGATTGTCTCAAACTGTAAGGAAGTGGATTTAATTTGGAAATGGGTAGAAACCATTTCGCCAACCGTGTAGTAAATGAATGGAATAAACTTCCCGCAGAGGAAGTGCGATATAGTACAGTTCGAAGTTTTATGATAAATTTATATAAACACCTAAACAATTTGCTGTAATGCCTACCCTTTATCTTATTTAATTTTATTTATCTATTCATTATTATTTATTTATTGTTATTTATCTGTTAATTTTTCATTATTTATCTATTATCTATTTAACATAAATTATTGTTATTTATTTGTTTATTGTCTATTATTATCTATTTATCTATTTCATTTTGTCTTTTTACTTATTTTTTCTTTTCTATATCCGACCTAGTTATGGACCGTAAGGTGTCTTGTCTGCATACTCTTCCTTTGTAATCTTTTGTAGTTTCTTATTCATTTCAATTTCTATGCCACAATATCAACACCATAAAGCATTGGTATGCAGCTCTCATGAATATTTAACTTATGGCCAACTCCATTGCCTTTGTCATCGGTGATCGATGAAGAGAAAGGTAATGCAGTAATCTCATTTCAAAATTCAATAAACAATTCAATTTCAGTGATGAGAACTTCAGTAGTACATTAGAGATTATTTGGAATTTCTCTTTTCCTTAATTTCCCCCATCCCTCTCATTCTCTCTGTTTTATTTCTCCCTCTCTTATTCTCTCTTCTCACTCTCTCTTTCTTCTTCTCTCTCTCTCTCTCCCTCCTTCTCCTTTCTCCCTCTCTCTTCTCTCTCATTCTTTCTTCTTGTTTCTCTCTAGCTTTCTCACTTTTCCTTTCTCTCTCTCTATCTATCTATCTCTCTATTTCTTCCTCTTTCTTTTCTTTCTTTGTTTCTCTTTTTCTCTTTTTCTTCCTCTTTTATACCTCCTTCTCTCTCACTTCCTCTCTCTCTCTCTCCTTTTCTACTCCTTTCTTCTTTCTTTTTCTCTTTCTATTTTTCTCTCTTCCTCCTTTCTCTTGCTCTCTTTCCCTCCTCTTCTCTTCCTCTCGCTCTCTTTCTCTCCTCTTCTCTTCCTCTTTTTTTCTTTCTCTCCTCTTCTCTTCCTCTCTTTCTCTATAAGTTCACTACTTAGCTGACCAAATTCGTCTTGTCTTAGTCTGATGAAAATATACAAGTTTAGTCAAACTGGTTACACGGCTTTCCGTCTGTATACCAAAAGCTTCTTCCCTCTTATGAAGAGTAGTTTACACTGTGTTCAGACGTCATTCATAGCCACAGCCATTTGAACACATGCAATACTCCACATCTTGACACCAAACCTGATGAAGCCATCGTAGTGAGGTAGAGAGGTTGTATTATCCCATAGAGGATAGCCCGGTAGTTCTGCACTGGGTGTATACGGCTGAACACTTGAAATGTAAAGAGAGAAGAAGAAGAAGAAGAAGAAGAAGAAGAAGAAGTAGTAGAAGAAGAGGAAGAAGAAGAAGAAGTAGTAGAAGAAGAGGAAGAAGAAGAATAAGAGGAAGAAAAAGAAGAAGAAACGAAGAAGAAGAAGAAACGAAGAAGAAGAAGAAACGAAGAAGAAGAAGAAACGAAGAAGAAGGGGAGGAGGAAGAAGAAGATGAGGAGGAAGGAGGAAGAAGAAGAAAGAAAAAGAAGAAGAAGAAGAAGTAGAAGGACGAAGAAGAAGTAGAAGAAGAAGGAGAAGAAGAAGGAGGAGAAGAAGAAGAAGAAGAAGAAGAAGAAGGAGAAGAAGAAGAAGAAGAAGAAGAAGAAGAAGAAGAAGAAGAAGAAGAAGAAGAAGAAGAAGAAGAAGAAGAAGAAGAAGAAGAAGAAGAAGAAGAAGAAGAAGAAGAAGGAGGAGGAGGAGGAGGAGGAGGAGGAGGAGGAGGAGGAGAAGAAGAAGAAGAAGAAGAAGAAGAAGAAGAAGAAAAAGAAGAAGAAGAAGAAGAAGAAGAAGAAGAAAGAAGAAGAAGAAGAAGAAGAAGAAGAAGAAGAAGAAGAAGAAGAAGAAGAAGAAGAAGAAGAAGAAGAAGAAGAAGAATGGGATAGATAGATAGATAGATAGATAGATAGATAGATAGATAGATAGATAGATAGATAGATAGATAGATAGGTAGATAGATAGATAGATAGATAGATAGATAGATATAGAGAGAGATAGAGATAGATAGATAGATAGATAGATAGATAGATAGATAGATAGATAGATAGATAGATAGATAGAGAGAGAGAGAGAGAGAGAGAGAGAGAGAGAGAGAGAGAGAGAGAGAGAGAGACCTCTGAGGTGATTAACATTGTTTGTTGCTAGTCAGAATAAAACTCTGTTGAGCAAGTCACCATAGGGGTGGCGGTGGTGGTAGCTACAGAAAGACTGAGGACAAGACATTGCGTTGTTTAGTTTGGACAAAGCATTGACCCCCATTAGTTTCTCTTTAGCAAGAACGAGACGCGTGAAATATGACTGAAGTGATGAAGGGGTGCAGCCGAATGGGAAAGACGCTTTCAGGGCAAGTGACGACAAATGGACTCCATTTGTTAAAAGACAGAAAGAAAGAAAAAGAATCGAGACCAAAACACCCTCCATTGTTCAACGTGGGATCCTCACCAATAACGAAACGTAATTCACTTACTTTCCTTTCGTCTCACAAAAGACGATTTTATTCGTCTTAGAGGATATCCTTTGGGCATAACGAGGTGCCTCAGGATAATAAAATCGTCTTATGTGGACCCGAACAAAAATTGTGCATTCACGACCATGTTGATAAAGTTCGCGTCGTGATATATTCGAATCACGCTTGTCGGCGTGATTGATGCGATATGGCAGACACCGTATTACTCATTCTAAATCGATTTACGAACACCTGAAAACCAAATCAGATTTCGATGTCGATGGTTATGATAGTTACAGGTGAAACAGTCCATCATAATCGACCCCATCACTACCATGTCCTCAACCAAGTTGAATAGAAATTGGCAGTATACACCCGTAATAGGATCGCAGGGCGTAGCTTTATCAAAGACGTCAAGTCATCAGTCTCGATGCATTGAACTTCTCGTTTGCACTGTAGCCTCATAAACCCGGGTTCGAATCCCAATGGATGCCGGAAACTATCACTTGCCCAGCTATCTAAAAGCACAGGCAATAGGTCAGTGACTCCTGATGTAACCAAACGATTATTATACTCACCATCTCATTCCTATGCATTGGGAAGTGAGAAATCCCTGGTAGGGTAAAGTCCTGTCAGTTGCGACAACTATTTTATTTATCTATTAATTTTCTATTTATTTATTCATTTATCCAATTATTCACTTCTAGGCCGATGCTGCGTCGCCTCCCCACCCGTCCAGGGCTGTCAAGAGCCAACGCAGCAAGCCCATAGTGGGTCTCGGAACTTGATCTCACGACCAACTGCTCATGAGTTCAAGACGGTAAGCATTAGGCTACCGTGGAGCCATTTCATGTCAGATTGCTCAAGGGGAACATGGTAGCAGAGCAAACTAAGGCGCCAACGCCTGAAGTCGAAAACCCAGAGATAAGTGGTTTGAATTCCTCAAGATTCTCGCATGACGGCAGCAAGGTCAGATTTATATATATATGTATGTATATATATATATATGTATATATATATATATATATATGTATGTATACATATACATATACACTGAATGGTTCCCAGGGATCAATTGATATATTTTTCAACCACAAATCACTTTTAATTCCATGCCATCGCAGTCGAGACTGAAGAATCGCTCGATGGAGGCATCCGTTGGAAATTGAAACTTGGACGAGCAGAGGATTCGAACCCAGCTAACCCGTAACAAAGTTACAGTGACTTAAACCAATACGCGTATTGGTTTAAGTTACTGTAACTTTGAAAAAATATATATATATATATGTGTGTATACATATATACAGTATATATATATATATATATATATATATATATATATATATATATATATATGTATGTATACATACACTTGTGTGTGTGTGTGTGTGTGTGTGTGTGTGTGTGTGTGTGTGTGTGTGTGTGTGTGTGTATGTGTATGTGTGTGTGTATGTGTATGTGTGTGTGTACATACAATACAAATTGTTCCAGTACTTACCATACTGCTCTCATCGATGTCCTGTATGTCGCGGGCTTTGACGTGGAAATTCAGCAGTAAGGGTTCTGCAACAAAAAGGATGCTCAGATTGGAATATAAATGTGACGCTTCGGTAATGTACTCATCATAATTATCCTCCTCCTCCCTAGTATCATCATCGACATCACCGCCCTACCACCACCACCACCACCACCACCACCACCACCACCACCACCACCACCACCATCATCATCATCATCATCATCATCATCATCATCATCATCATCATCATCATCATCATCATCATCATCATCATCATCATCATCATCATCATCATC
>NC_134781.1:11488881-11496381 GCF_046742065.1 Oratosquilla oratoria | reverse complement strand
GGAAGAAAGTGCTCAATTTTTGTCGTATGTCCTTTCTTCTTTCCTTCCTAAGTCTCAAAATGAAATTACATAAAAGATGAAAGAATAAGATAAACACATGAAAAAACGAACCTGATAAATATGAAGAAAACGAATAGATAGATATCTAAATAAACAAGTGCATAGATATATAAATAAACAAATAGATTGATAAACAAAAATAGATATATGAATAAATAAATAAGTAAACAAACAAGAAAATAAACCAAAAGGTAATTACATGAATAAAGAAGTATTCAAATAGAAAAACAAAACAAACACATGAACAGATAAACAGATAAGTTAAACAAAAAACAAAATAATAATAAATAGATCCCTCTCCTGTCGAATAAAGTGGCCTAAAATCTACCAGAGTAGAACCAATAAACTAGTTAAGTTGCCTAAAGACATTACATTTTCATCATAAACTCATGCTTACGGAATTACCGGATAAAATGGCCTAGGGACTGTGAAAAAATACTGCAAAGTATTCTAACAGGACCAAGGAAGCAACGAAAGAGACAAGCCTCATATAATTTGTTCTGGTTAGTTCATTTGAACTTAACCGTAAATTTTGATCGTTGAAGGGAGTAACATTAACAAGCTTAGCTCCCTTAATTCGGTACCATACATGGATACAGTGTCCCGTGTTCTAGAAATAATAGGCTCATGTTCAGTGTGCTTGCGCGCGCGCGTGTGTGTGTATGTGTGCTCGTGCCCATGTGTGTGTGTGTGTGTGTGTGTGTGTGTGTGTGTGTGTGTGTGTGTGTGTGTGTGTGTGCGCGCGTATATGTGTGTGTGCGAGAGAGAGAGAGAGAGAGAGAGAGAGAGAGAGAGAGAGAGAGAGAGAGAGAGAGAGAGAGAGAGAGAGAGAGAGAGAGAGAGAGAGAGAGAGAGAGAGAGAGAGAGAGAGAGAGAGAGAGAGAGAGAGAGAGAGAGAGAGAGAGAGAGAGAGAGAGAGAGAGAGAGAGAGAGAGAGAGAGAGAGAGAGAGAGAGAGAGAGAGAAAGAGAGAGAGAAAGATATTCACGAGGCCGGGCCCAATCAGAAGTCCTTTCCCCCTCTGTGCCACACTACTCTCTAATCGCTCTCCTTTTAGCAATAATAATCTTTCACCTGTCGACCCACACTCACTTAATGGAGGTACAGTGATGTATTGATTTATTCTTGGAATCTTATATTGCTGCTATTGCTTTGGTGATAAATTAAGGTAATTTTGAAAAAAAATCATAATATTTGTACCATGAACAATGGGTATATACAATCATTGCAAGAAAAAAAATCTGTTGAATACAAAATGGCTTTGTATCTTATGCCCTTTTTTGTATTTTGTCTATAAATCAAATCTAGATAATATATGAGAGAGTCATAGAAAACTAGGTTTCTATTTGTTAGATTCAGTAAGAGGAAGGGACCATTAGTATATATGTATATACATATGTATATATATACATATATATATATGTATGTATATATATGTATATATACATACATATATATATACATACATATATATATACATACATATATACATATATATATATATATATTATATATATATATAATGTATATATATACATATGTGTGTGTGTGTGTGTGTGTGTGTGTGTGTGTGTGTGTGTGTGTGTGTGTGTGTGTGTATGTGTGTGTATGTGTGTAATATATATATATATATAAATATATATACAAATATATATATATATATATATGTATATATATTGACGAGATAAACACCATATATATATATATATATATATGTATATATTTACATATACATATATATTTATATATATATATATATATATATATATATATATATATACATATATATATATATATATACGTTCAACCCATCTCCAATTGTACTATCATAGTGATGGGTTGAACGCAAAATTTCATGTATGTGTATGTACTCGAGCATACAAATATATATAGGAAATATTGCGCTTGACTTATATCTCTCTTGATAGCGTAGTTGGTAAGTCACTGCGTCACTTGTCATGTGATAGCTGAGTTCGAGTCCTCGGCAGTACCACATTTCAATTTCTGGTTGTGGCCTCTATTGGGTCTCCCGATGTTGATGGCTTAGAATTAAAGTGCATTGTGGTTGTTAAAATGTATCTCTAATCACTGGGACCCATTCAGTGTTGTACATATATATATATATATATATATATATATATATATAATATATACATATATATACATATATATATATATACGAGTATATACCGTACTTGCCGGTGTATATAACGCAACTTCGCAAAAGACACACCCTATTTTACAGTGATGATTTGTGTGAAAAAAATAGTATGTTTCATCATACATTTACAGAAAGATATTTCAGAGTGGGTTTTCTGGGGAAAATGTATGAAAAGGTTAAACTGTTGAACGTGAAGCTGGTCTGCAATGTCAACTCTTAAATGTTAGCTCTGTTCTATAGACATATTTTTTTCTTCTTCTTTTGCAATGTTCGTTATGAGCAGTGTTCAATACATGTTTTTAGCCAACTGTACATTTCAGTAATTGGCTTTCACATTAGCGTGATGGAGCACATCGTAGAAGGAATTGCACAACGAAATCCATTATCCTTCGATCAGACAAACGAAGAATTGACAAGCAGGTAGACAGGGAAACAGGCAGACAGGCAGTCAGACAGACCGGCAGGTATGCAGATTGACAGACAGGCAGTTAGACAGACAGACAGACAGACAGACAGACAGACAGACAGACAGACAGGCAGACAGACAGACAGGGAGACAGGTAGAAAGATAGAATGACAGGCAGATAGACGGGCAGACAGGCAGACAGACAGGCAGGCAAAATGACAGACAGACAGACAGACAGACTGACCGACAGGCAAAATGACATACAGACAGACAGACAGGCAGGCAGACAGACAGACAGACAGACAGACAGACAGACAGACAGACAGACAGACAGACAGACAGACAGACAGACAGACAGACAGACACCCTTGAAACTGTGGGTACGATACGTGGACGACGTATTCGCAGTCCTGAAGGAGGGTGAGGTTGACGGTTTCCTCGCGTAGCTCAGTTCTAAGAACGAGGCTATCCAATTTGAGGTGGAGAAAGAGGTGGATGACAAATTGCCATTCCTGGATGTACTGATGACGCGTAACGGAAACTCTTTATCTACTAGTGTTTGCAGGATGTCTACGCGCACTGCAGGATGTCTACGCGCACCGACCGCTTGTTGGATTGCGAGAGCAACCACCCGGCATGTCACAAAAGGAGTGTGGTGATGACGTTGTGGAGCAGGGCGGAGAGACTTCTACGGCTCACTCACTAAACGAAGAGACGAACAGGCTGAGGAAGGTATTCCGTGCCAGTGGTTCCCCAAACCAAGTGGTGAAGGGAAAGCGACCGAGGCGTGACGCCACAAGTAACAACAAAGGTGACGATCCCTTACGTGAAGGAAGCTTCTGAGATTACGGCAAGACTGCTTTTGAGGCATGGGGTCAATGTGGCACATAAACCAAACAGCACCTTGTACGGTGCTCTCACGAAGGTCAGAGATCGAGAGTGCAAAGAAGGGCATAGAAGGGGCAGTCTACGAGGTGAAGTGTATGGACCGCAACGCGCACTGCGTTTGAGAGACGGGGAAAAAGTCGGCCACGAGACTGCAAGAACACTAAAGAGCAGGGAATAGGTGGGACCAGAGTTCGGCGATATTCAAACATTGTGACGAGTACCAGCATGATTTTGATTGGCAGGGCGCGGAGGTTTTGTACAAAAACAACAAGAAAGGGAGCAGGATTTTTTTTTTTTTTTTCTTTTTTTTTAAGCGTGGGCTAGTGATACGAAAACAGCATAAACAGATCCGCCACACTTAATTGACCCCATTTTCAGAGGGGCAAGGGGAAGGATGAGCGGGACATACACCCGACAGCAGGTGAAAATCTCGGAAAGGTTATGAGCAAAAGCGGAAGGGCGACTTTTCATCCACACCCACGCCAGGACAAAATCCCGGACATTTGGCCACGTGGGTAACTATGACGGGAGAATGAGAGCAGCCCACGAGGTGACCTCGCCGAGTGTACCACATGTATTGCTTTTTTTGTGTATAAAGGAGGATTAACTGCCTTCCTATTGTAACCCCTGAGGATCCCTGGACAATGTTCGAAAAGTTGGGATTAAATTACCTAGTTCTGAGTCCGGTGCTTTCTACTTCTTCTCTCACGGTTCCTGGACTCCAACAATTTTCATACATATATACGTACATATATATATATATATATATATATATATATATTATATATAATATTTATATATATACATATATATACATATATATACGTATATATACATATATATACATATATATACATATATACATATATATACATATATATATACATATATATATATATATATATATATATATATATATATATATATGCACTGGAAGCGTGTGTTCTTGAAAATGCAAGCTTGACCACGAAGAAAAATGATTAAAGCAGAGAGCTTTCGTGTATTCACATCATCACTGCAATTAATATTATTTGCACTGAAGATGTGAATACACAAAAGCGCTCTGCTTTAATAGTTTTTCTTCGTGGTCAACCTTGCATTTTCAAGAACACACGCTTCCAGTGTTTTTCCTGCATATATATATATGTATATCTATATACAGTATATATATATATATATATATATATATATATATATATACAGTATATATATATATATATATATATATATATATATGTATATAAATGTGTGTGTTTTTTTTTTTTTTTTTTTTTTTTGCATCCGACCTAGATATGGATCAAAAAATCCTTTGTGTGTGTGTGTGTGTGTGTGTGTGTGTGTGTGTGTGTGTGTGTGTGTGTGTGTGTGTGTGTGTGTGTGTGTGTGTGTGTGTGTGTGTGTGCAAAGTGCATATACATACAAAATATTAAATTGAAAGAACAGCAGCTAAGATGGTTCTAACCCTACTGGCAAATGAAAGGAAGTAACACCTAATAAAATGGAACTAAAAAAAAAAAAAAAAAAAAGTGAAGGTGACAATATTGTAGTGTTCAGAACAAAGAAAGGATTGGACATAATCGACATTTTTTTTTAATATAAAATGAATACAAGAGGCCATGGGAAAAGAGATGTTTTAAGAAAAAAGAAAAGAAAAGAAAATACAAATACACGTATATGTGGGCCAATGTGAAACAAGAATGAGTAGAGTTATCAAAAGTTTCCTTGCGGAAGCACAGAGAAGGAACTTCACGAGCATAACTGTTACATTTTATAATAAGTTTACATACAATTAGGGAAACTAACACACACACACACACACACACACACACACACACACACACACACACACACACACACACACACACACACACACACACACACACACACCTCGTTGCTTTGTGGTTAGAGTTCTCGCCTGCCACTACGGCGGTCCGGGTTCGACTCCCGCCCAGGGCTGAAATAATTTCAGTATAGCTTCGCTGCGGGATGTTACTCCAACTCTCCTGGGCGGGGAGTTGGGTGTGTGTGCGCGTGTAAGGTCACAGTATTACCCCATAGATGGGTCATACGAGCTCTGAGCTCTCATCCGGGAGGTTAATAACTGTCGATCACGAGTCCAACACGTGATCCGAGACCATGGTGAATGGTGAATCACACACACACACACACACACACACACACACACACACACACACACACACACACACACACACACACACACACACACACACACACACACACACACGCATGCACGCTCACACACACACTCACGCACGCTCACACACACACACATACACTCACACACATTCTTGCAAAGACAAATTGAGGACTTTGGTGGAAAGTCTTTGACGAATCGAAACCTGCCAATGTGAAGTTCGTCTTTTATTGCCCATTGCAATTTCTGTTCCTTTGCATCACGGTAATGGAAGAAGACTTCCTGGAATGGCCAAACACTTACTGGAGTTGAGTGAAAACCACCAGATCCAGGCATAAGATCTGGAAGTGTTCTTGCACATCTACGGATCGTTTCACGCTTTTCGATTTTTCGACGTGCGCCGTTCACGGCACGACGTCGTGCTCTCGAATAACCGTGGGTGTCTATAGACCCTTTTACACGTGGTCGTGGTCACGTATGAAGTGTCCATAGACACCCATGGTTGTTTGAGAGCACGGCGTCGTGATGTGGCGGGCGCACGGCGAAAAGTCAATACGTGTAAAACGAGACTATCACATCATTAAAGAAACCTCTCTCTGCCACTAGGGTAATATATATATATATATATATATATATATATATATATATATATATATATATATATATATATATATATATATATATATATATATATATATATTGGTCACGTCCATTGACCTAGGCTGAGAAAGTATAGTCTTTATCGTTATTGATGTACGAGTACACTCAAAAAAGAAAAAAAGTATCGGTTGGTGGTTTTAGGTGTTCGTGGGAGACGAGTAAAACAACAGAATCGATGTTCCTGAACAGTTGATAGTCGTGAAAGAGCTGCGCCCTACCTCCCCCCACCCCCGCTAAAATACGTGGTATAGAATAAGCATTTAATGTGTGAAGATGTGACAAGATTGAAAGTAATTATATTTGCACAGACAAGAATTGTTAATATTTCATTGTTACCGAAATGACACACGCGCACACACACACACACACACACACACACACACACACACACACACACACACACACACACACACACACACACACACACACACACACACACACACACACACACACACACACACACACACACACGTAGTGCTTGGTGGTGCGCGTAGTGCTTGGTTCGAATCCTGCCCAGGGCCGAAATTATTTCGGTACAGCTGCGCTTCGGGTCGTTACTCTGACTCTCGTGGGCGGGGAGTTGGGTGTGTGTGTGTGTGTGAAAGGTCATAGCATTACCCATTGATCGGACCTACGAGCTCTGAGCTCTCTTCCAGGAGGGAAATAGCTGTCGATCACGAGTCGAACACGTGATCCAAAGACCAAAGACCAAGTGAATATACACACACACACACACACACACACACACACACACACACACACACACACACACACACACACACACACACACACAACAGAGCATACGAAATAGATATTGCCACACCACAACATGTTTTCGGCCTAGACAACGCTACAGGCTCTCCTGTCTACATGAAAACCTCTACCCGTCACTCCGTTTCTCAACCCTCGCCCTCCCAGAGGGGCAGCCATTCGCTCTATAATAAAACACTCCACAGCTCCTTAGCTGTTAACAGGTTGTTTCTTTCAAGTAATATAAAATTTGAGTAATATATAAACTTGAATATCATTTTAATATTTTAGATGTGTTCACTGAATGCTGCTATAATGAAGAATCACATTTATAAACTACAAAGCTATAAGAAATATTGGTGCATTGATACACAGATGTACCAACATTTTCCAAATCTTTTGAACAATGTGTCAGAGTTTA
>NC_134781.1:11473881-11476381 GCF_046742065.1 Oratosquilla oratoria | reverse complement strand
TATATATATATAGATATATATATATATGTATATATATATATATGTTATATATATAATATATATGTATATATATATATATATATATGTAATGAATATATATATATATTTTTCATCTTGTCGATATCTTTTTATTAATCCAAATTTCAGCTGAAATTGTGTTTTGTTTATACACAATTTTTGGGGGGAACTATTCGAAAATGTGTCTGTCTTGTATCCATTTAAATGTGTTTTTGAAACTTTCTCTTTTGTCCTATTCCCAGCATCGACATGCCAAGCACATAGTTCAAAGCACATAGGGCAAAGGTTATGGCTTCGGCTGTAGCTACTCCGTTCCTCCTGGAGTAGGACCCTCACCTTCTTGAGTTGTCTATAAAGTACTTACTCACTGAAGTCACCAAGGTCCTCCTGTGGGGAGAGTTGCGCCCCTGTAAGGGCAAAGTGCGCTGCCAGAAGGAGGGAGACGGACAAAGCGGACGAAGAACGTGAAGAACGCACGGAGATCCTTTGAAGAGCAGGAAGGGGAAGGCGGAGAGGGAAGGTAAGGGGAATGAGGAGAGGGAAGGCAAGGGGAAGGAGGAGAGAGAAGGTAAGGTGAAGGAGGAGAGGAAGGATAAGGAAAAGGAGGAGAGGGAAGGTATGGAGAAGAAGAGAGGAGAGAACCCTGAAGAAATGATCTCTTTTCATTGTGGTAATGTCACTTTCACCAAAGATCCTGCACTCTATTTTATTTTGGTTTCTGAATGATGACGGAACAGGAATAATTCATGCTTACTTTTAGTGGACAAGAGGATATTATTTTTTTGCCTCTTCTTCATTTGAGTCTTGTCATTATTTGTTTTCGTGAAGTATTATTATCATTTTTCATTTCTTAGTTCGAGCAGCCAGGAACGACCAACTATTTCCTTACCATAAACAGAAATATGTCTAACAATTATTAAGACCTCAAGACCTTGGTGGGCATCTAATTTCACAGACTTGTCACTCAGCCTATCAGTTATTCAAATATTTATCTTTTCCGAATACATAAAGCACAGACTTCTGATAGTTCGTTAAACAACAATCGTTATCAAACGCGGACGATGCTTATAAAAGACTTGAAAATTCTATGGAAATTAGCAAGAAAGGGAGTACAAACTCACTTAAAACATTTAGTGAGACTACTGAAAACTACACAAAGACTGTTGAATTATATATAAAGACTATCAAAATCTATATAAAGAATATTAGAATAAATTATTGTATATAGGTAATATTAGATGATACATAGTCGCCAGATGTCTATATGACTAGTGAAATATATATATATATATTGCTAATATTGATATAGACAAGAGTAAATTTTACATAGGGATTATCAAAACACATAAATTTACACGAATAGTGTGTATAGTCTAGTAACCTTACTATTAATACTATTAAAATCTACATAGAGACTAGTGATGTCTAGAAATTATTAATCTATATAATGACTATTCTATTCTTAACATACACCATCAAAATGTACATGAAACCTATTAGATTCTATATATAGACGATCTAAATCTATTCAGAACCGGTCTAGCTTTATAGATAAAATAAGGATTTTCTCTTCCCTGGATGATGGGCAGGTTAGGGGTAGCACGAGGAACGTGGGGGAGAGGATGGGGAGGTTATGCTTCCGCTCTCTGTGATGGTCTCGTCACGACTGAGACTTGTAGTGTGGTGCTCCTCAGATGGTCTCTACTCACCTCAACTTCCTCTTCCTCCTCCTCCTCCTCTTACTCCCTCTCCTCGTCCCCCTTCTTTCTTACACATTTTTAATCTTCCTCTTCCGTGATAATGGTGTCGGTACTTGGAATGCTTCAACTGTTGCGTGCTTAAGGAATCGTAAAGTCTTTCTTGGATTCGAATACTTTTCTCTTAGATAGTGCACTACTACTATGTTCTTCGCTATCATCGTCGTCATCGTCATCACTGTTAGCGTTGTCATCGTCATTATAAAATTTAACAATATCACCACTATCAGTAGCGTTATTGCTGCTATTATGATTAGAGTTAACATTGCCATGAAGAAGCTGAAAAATCAGTATAGATAAGGCTCGTTAAGTTACTATTTAACTTTCCCCCTAATGGTTTTTGGATTTTAACCATTTACAAAATTTCTTTGGTCATATTAGAATGACTTTTTAACCTTTATTCACTTTGGAATTTCGTGCCATGTATTCTCCTATTAACGGCTTAGATTTATTTTTCTTCATATTATTTCTACTAAAAATCCCATAACTATATAACCCAAGAAGGGAGACTATATTACCACTCTTCGCTCACTGTTCATTGTATATAACGTATCACAGCTAACAGCATTTAATACTTTGGTGCCGTGATCTGAAGCGTGCTGGTCTCGTATTCGCTTAGCTCTGGGTTCGAGTCGTGCATTTCTCTCCAGGTTCCCAGCAGTGACCGCATCATAGGACCAAAGCGATGGCTTCGGCCGCAAGTACGCGCCTCCTGGCGTAAACCT
>NC_134781.1:11446381-11451381 GCF_046742065.1 Oratosquilla oratoria | reverse complement strand
GCGACTCTCAGCTCCTCCGGTACCGCCCGCGGATCGCTCTCGTTCGCAAAAGTTGCTATTCTCCCTCCAGTCTGCTGCTGTTTTCCTGAGATCTCTTCTTGACCAACTTTACTTGTTTTTACTTTCTTTATCATTCTAACCAAAGACCTGATAGGATCCTGATCACACTTTGAAATAAAATGTTTAATAAATGCCTTCTTTAAGCTCCATATTGGTTGATATCTTCCATTTGCTTCGGCCTGTGCCTGAGCCTCGGCTCACCTCGCCTGGGCCCCGGACTGAGACTTGCCTCGCCTCGCTTCGGCCTGGGCCTGTGCCTCGGCTCGCCTCGCCTGTGCCCGGGCCTGGGCCTTATCTTACCTCGCCTGGGCCTCGCCTCGCCTCGCTTCGGCCTAGGACTGAGCCTCGCCTCGCCTCGCCTCGCCTGGGCCCGGGTCTGAGACTTGGCTCGCCTCGCCTAGGCCTCGGCCTGGCCCTCGGCTCGGCCTCGGCTCCTCTCGCCTCGCAGCGTATCGGCCTGGGCCTCGCCTCACCTCGCTTTGGCCTGTGCCTGAGCCTCGGCTCACCTTCGCCTGGGCCTCGGACTGAGACTTGCCTCGCCTCGCTTCGGCCTGGGCCTGAGCCTCGGCTCGCCTCGCCTGGGCCCCGGACTGAGACTTGGCTCGCCTCATCTGGGCCTTGGCCTGGGCCTGGGCCTCACCTCGCAGCATATTGGCCTGGGCCTCACCTCGCAGCGTCTGTGCCTTGGCTCGACTCGCCTGGGCCTCACCTCGGCCTGGGCCTCGCCTTGCCTCGGATTCAGTCTAGGCCTCGACTCGCAGCGTCTCGGCTTGGGCATCGGCTCGCCTCGCCTGGGCATGGGTCTCGGCTCGCCTCGCCTGGCCTCGCAGCGTCTCGGCCTGTGACTGAGCCTCGCCTCGCAGCGTCTCGGCCTGGGCATCGGCTTGCCTCGTCTCGGCCTGGGCCTGGGCCTTGCCTCGCCTGGCCTGGGCTTGGGCCTCGCCCTGGGCCTGGGACTGAGCCTCGCCTCGCAGCGTCTCGGCCTGGGCATCGGCTCGCCTCGCCTCAGCCTGGGCCTGTGCCTTGCCTCGTGGCGTCTCGGCCAGGGCCTCGCCTCGCCTCGCAGCGTCTTGGCTAGGGCTTCGGCTCGCCTCGCCTTGGCATCAGCCTGAGCCTCGACTCGCAGCGTCTCGGCCAGGGACTCGGCTCGCTTTGCCTGGGCCTGGACCTCGGCCTGGGCCTGAGACTGGGCCTCGCCTCGCAGCGTCTCGGCCTGGGACTGAGCCTCGCCTCGCAGCGTCTGGCCAGGGCCTCGCCTCGCAAAGTTTCGGCCAGGGCCTCGCCTCGCAGCGTCTTGGCCAGGGCCTCGCCTCGCAGCGTCTTGGCTAGGGTATCGGCTCGCCTCACCTTTGCATCAGCCTGAGCCTCGACTCGTCTCGGCCAGGGACACGGCTCGCTTTGCCTGGGCCTGGGCCTGAAACTGGGCCTCGCCTCGCAGCGTCTCGGCCTGGGACTGAGCCTCGCCTCGCAGCGCCTGTGCCTTGGCTCGACTCGCCTGGGCCTCGCCTCGGCCTGGGCCTAGGCCTCGCCTCGCAGCGTCTCGGCCAGGGCCTCGCCTCGCAGCGTCTCGGCCAGGGCCTCGCCTCGCAGCGTCTCGGCCAGGGCCTCGCCTCGCAGCGTCTTGGCTAGGGCCTCGGCTCGCCTCGCCTTGGCATCAGCCTGAGCCTCGACTCGTCTCGGCCAGGGACTCGGCTCGCTTTGCCTGGGCCTGGGCCTCAGCCTGGGCCTCGGCCTGGGCCTGAGACTGGGCCTCGCCTCGCAGCGTCTCGGCCTGGGACTGAGCCTCGCCTCGCAGCGCCTGTGCCTTGGCTCGACTCGCCTGGGCCTCACCTCGGCCTGGGCCTAGGTCACGCCTCGCAGCGTCTCGGCCAGTGCCTCGCCTTGCCTCGGATTCAGTCTAGGCCTCGACTCGCAGCGTCTCGGCTTGGGCATCGGCTCGCCTCGCTTGGGCCTGGGCCTGGGCCTCGGTTCGCCTCGCCTGGCCTGGGCCTGGGCCTGGGCCTGGGCCTGGCCTGGGACTGGGACTGAGCCTCGCCTCGCAGCGTCTCGGCCTGGTACTGAGCCTCGCCTCGCAGCGTCTCGGCCTGGGCATCGGCTTGCCTCGTCCATCGGCTTGCCTCGTCGCGGCCTGGGCCTGGGCCTTGCCTCGCCTGGCCTGGGTTTGGTCCTCGCCCTGGGCCTGGGACTGAGCCTCGCCTCGCAGAGTCTCGGCCTGGGCATCGGCTCGCCTCGCCTCGGCCTGGGCCTGTGCCTTGCCTCGCAGCGTCTCGGCCAAGGCCTAGGCCTCGCCTCGCAGTGTCTCGGTCAGGGCCTCGCCTCGCCATGGCTAGGGCCTCGCCTTGCCTCGGTCTGGGCCTAGGCCTCGCTTCGCAGCGTCTTGGCTAGGGCCTCGCCTCGCCTCGCCTTAGCATCAGCCTGAGCCTCGACTCGCAGCGTCTCGGCCAGGGCCTCGGCTCGCTTTGCCTCGGCCTGGACCTCGGCCTGAGACTGAGCCTCGCCTCGAAGCGTCTCGGCCTGGGACTGAGCCTCGCCTCACAGCGTCTGGCCTGGGTCTGAGCCTCGCCTCGCAGCGTCTCGGCCTGGGACTGGGCCTCGCCTCGCAGCGTCTCGGCCTGGGACTGAGCCTCGCCTCGCAGCGCCTGTGCCTTGGCTCGACTCGCCTGAGCCTCGCCACGGCCTGGACCTAGGCCTCGCCTAGCAGCGTCTCGGCAAGGGCCTCGCCTTGCGTCGGATTCAGTCTAGGCCTCGGCTCGCAGGGTCTCGGCTTGGGCATCGGCTCGCCTCGCCTGGGCCTGGGCCTTGGCTCGCCTCGCCTGGCCTCGCAGCGTCTCGGCCTGGGACTGAGCCTCGCCTCGCAGCGTCTCGGCCTGGGCATCGGCTTGCCTCGTCTCGGCCTGGGCCTGGGCCTTGCCTCGCCTGGCCTGGGTTTGGGCCTCGCCCTGGGCCTGGGACTGAGCCTCGCCTCGCAGTGTCTCGGCCTGGGCATCGGCTCGCCTCGCCTCGGCCTGGGCCTGTGCCTTGCCTCGCAGCGTCTCGGCCAGGGCCTAGGCCTCGCCTCGCAGCGTCTCGGCCAGGAACTCGCCTCGCCATGGCTAGGGCCTCGCCTCGCCTCGGCCTGGGCCTAGGCCTCGCCTCGCAGCGTCTTGGCTAGGGCTTCGGCTCGCCTCGCCTTGGCATCAGCCTGAGTCTCGACTCGCAGCTTCTCGGCCAGGGCCTCGGCTCGCTTTGCCTGGGCCTGGACCTCGGCCTGGACCTGAGACTGAGCCTCGCCTCGCAGCGTCTCGGCCTGGGACTGAGCCTCGCCTCGCAGCGTCTGGCCTGGGACTGAGCCTCGCCTCGCAGCGTCTCGGCCTGGGACTGGGCCTCGCCTCGCAGCGTCTCGGCCTGGGACTGAGCCTCGCCTCGCAGCGCCTGTGCCTCGGCTTCACTCGCCTTGGCCTCGACCTGGATCTGGGCCTCGCCTCCTAACTTTTCGACCTGGGCCTCGCCTCGCCTCGGCTCGCCTCACCTGGCCCCGGGCCTGGGCCTCGCTTCGCAGCGTCTCGGGCAGGGCCTCGGCTCGCCTCGCCTCGGTCTGCGCCTGAGCCTCGGCTTGCCTCACTTCGGCCTGTGCCTGGGCCTCGGCTCGCCTCACATGGGCCCGGTTCGCCTCGTCACGGCCTGTGCCTGGGTCTGAACCTCGGCTCTCCTCGCCTCGGCCTGGGCATGGTCCTCGGCTTGGCTCACCTCGCCTCGCCTCGGTTTGGGCCTGGGCCTGGACCTCGCCTCGTAGCGTCTGGGCCTAGGCTGAGGCCGAAGCGAGGCGAGGCCCTGGCCAAGACGCTGCGAGGCGAGTCCTAGGCCCTGGCCGAGACGCTGCGAGGCACGGCCTAGGCCCAGACCGAGGCGAGGCGAGCCGATGACCAAGCCGAGACCCTGTGAGGCGAGGCTCAGTCCCAGGCCCAGGCCTACACGCTGCGAGTCGAGGCCCATGTTAAGGCCGAGGCGAGGCGAGCCGAGGCCCAGGCCCCAGGCCGAGACGCTGCGAGGCGAGGCTCAGTCCCAGGCCCAGGCCGAGGCTCAGGCCTTGGCCGAGACGCTGCGAGTCGAGGCCCATGCTGATGCCAAAGCGAGGGGAGCCGATGCCCATGCCAAGACGCTGCGAGGCGAGGCTTAGGCCCAGGCCGAGACGCTGCGAAGCGAGGCTCAGCCCCAGGCCGAGACGCTGCGAGGCGAGGCTCAGTCCCAGGCCCAGGCCGAGGCCAAGGCCCTGGCCGAGACGCTGCGAGTCGAGGCCCATGCTGATGCCAAGGCAAGGCGAGCCGATGCCCAGGCCAAGACGCTGCGAGGCGAGTCAAGCCGAGACCCAGGGCAAGACGCTGCGAGGCGAGGCTTAGGCCCAGGCCGAGACGCTGTGAGGCGAGGCCTAGACCCTAGCCGAGACGCTGCGAGGCAAGGCCCAGGCCCAGGCCGAGGCGAGGCGAGCCGAAGCCCATGCCGAGACGCTGCGAGGCGAGGCTCAGTCCCAGGCCGTGACGCTGCGAGGCGAGGCTCAGTCCCAGGCTCGGGCCGAGGTCCAAGCCAAGGCCAGGCGAGGCAAGGCCCAGTCCCAGGCCGAGGCGAGGCGAGCCGATGCCCAGGCCGAGACGCTGCGAGGCGAGGCTCAGTCCCAGGCCGAGAGCGCTGCGGGGCGAGGCTCAGTCCCAGGCCGAGACGCTGCGAGGCGAGGCTCAGTCCTAGGCGCAGGCCGAGGCCCAGGCCCAGGCCAGACGCGGCGAGCCGAGGCCCAGGCCGAGACGCTGCGAGTCGAGGCCTATGCTGAGGCCAAGGCGAGGCGAGCCGATGCCCAGCTCAGGCCTAGCCGAGACGAGGCGATGTCCATGCCCAGGCCGAGACGAGGCGAGCCGAGGCGAGGTGAGCCGAGGCCGAGACGCTGCGAGGCGAGGCTCAGTCCCAGGCCG
>NC_134781.1:11431381-11438881 GCF_046742065.1 Oratosquilla oratoria | reverse complement strand
AGGATAGGTTCGGTGAACTCACAAGGATCACGCAGAGAGTTGAAAAATTGGAAGAATTAGAGAAGGTGAACCAAAAACTAACTAAAGAAATAGAAGTATTTAAAAGACAGTTAAAAGAAGTAAAAGATGTGAATGAGGAATTAAAGAATAATAATAAAGAGAATAAAGAATTCATAGCAAAAGAAGCACAGGGTTGGAAAAAATCCAAGAAAACAACAAAGTTGCATTTAATGAAATAGTAAAACAGCAAATGAAAGAACAAACTGAAGACACATTTATTAAAGTGATGAGACAAAAAGAGAATATAGTAAGAGACTTAGCAGATAAAAAGAAATGTATAGTTATTTTAGGGATGGAAGAAAAGTATAATCTAAATAGGACTACATAAACTAAAGAGGAAAAAGAAAAAGTGAACAGTATATTAGAATTAGTTCAGGAAGATGAACCTGAAATAGGAAAACAAATTGAAGAAATATGTAGGCTTGGAAAATATAGTACAGATAAGACCAGACCAATTAAGATTAAATTCAGGTCACAAACGACAGCAGAGAATATCTTAGCGAAAACAGGGAAACTAGCAAACAGTGAACAATATAAAAAGGTATGGATAAAAAGAGAAATGAATAAAGAGGAAAGAGAGGAAGAAAAAATGAAAAGACAAGAAGCTAAGGAAAATACGAGAATAGAACAGAGTCAGAAAAAGAGGAATTCTATTGGAGAGTGGTGAATATGAAAGTGAGGAGATGGGTCATAACAGAGAAAAACAAAAGGGAAACAGAAAATACAATGGAAGTAGCAGAAAATTAAGAGTGTCTTACACAAATATAGATGGATTAATAACAGGATTAAACGAACTGAATAATTATCTGAGGGAAAAAGAACCGGACATAATGGGAATTGTAAAGACAAAATTAAAAGGTCCACTACCACCCAACAGTGTAGGACATGATGCATATAATTATTGGATTAGAAACAGAGACAAAACAAGGGGGTGGATTTATGTTTCTGACTAAGAAGGATATAAACGTGAGGAGTGTCAAATATGGAACGAATAGAGTAGAGATGATTATGATCGAAGTGGAAGACAGAGATAAGAAGAGCAGGAGGTTTGCATTAAATTATGTGCCTCCAAAAACAGCCTCGTGGGAAGAGAGTGAACATAAAAGTATGTTAGAAGACACAAGGATAACATTGAATAAGGTAATGGAAGATGGAGGAAGAATAGTTATAATGGGCGTCTTTAATCGCAAAGAAGTCTGCTGGGAAGAGATGACAGTAAAGGGTGGAGACGACTCATGGGGAAATGTTCTACTTGAGATGATTATTGACCATACAATGACACAATGAATTCAAGAGAACACTAGGTATAGTAATGAAGAAGAACCATCGAGACTAGACCTAATAATCACATCAGAACCTGAAATAGTGGAAAAGATTGAATAGAAGACACCAATAAGTAAGAATTACCACATATTGATTGAACTGGAACTAAATGAGGAAAATACATGAAAAGAAATGAACAATATAGAAAAGGAAGATTGATGTATGATTTTTTTTTTTATAAAATAAGAGAATTCTTTCAAAAAGAAAACTGGGAAGAGATATACAAAGAGGAAACAACAATGGAAGAGAAATGGAATATTTTAACAAAAATTTATAAAAAAAGGAGTGGAGAAGTATGTCCCAAGACAAAAACAAGAAAAAGAATATGTAAAGTGCTAGTAAAACAAAAGTTGTAGGGAGTTAAAAGACAAAAGAGACAAAGCTTGGACAAAATGGAAGAAAGAATAAAAATCTGAAAAATGGAAAATATATACTAGTTATAGAAATGAATATGTACAAGTGTGCAGAGAGAAAAGGAGAAAATATGAAAAATATGTCATAGAATAATGTAAAGATCAACCAAAACTATTTTACAGATTTTTAAACAACAAACTGAAAAACAAACAAGAATTAGAGAAATTACGACAAGGAGGAGTTGAACACACAGAGGAAATAGAAATGGCAGAAATTATGAACAAGCGTTTTAAATCGGTGTTTACAAGGGAGAACATACTACCTGGAGAGATCGAATGGGAAGAGAAAGTCCCCCTGTGAAAGAAATAGAAGTAACAAAGAATGAAATAATGAAACACTTGAGTAACCTTGATGTCAGAAAATCGCATGGACCAGATGAAATAGGAAACTGGATTTTAAAAGAATGCAGGAATGAACTGGCAGACAAAATACATAGCATAATGAACAGTTCCTTGAAAGAAGGAAAAGCTCCAAAAAATTGGAAAAGAGCAAATAAAGTACCTATATATAAAGGGGGAAATAAAGAAGACCCTACCAACTATAGACCAGTCTCTCTAACAAGTACAATAGCAAAAAATTGTGAAAGAATTGTCAAAAGTAGATGGGTAAGGTATTTAGAAAACAAAAACAAAAAAAAAACAATTGCTAAATCCAAGGCAATTTGGATTCAGACAAGGACGATCATGCGGCACCAATTTAATATGTTTCTATTCAAGGCTAATAGACATAATACAAGAGATGGATGGGCTGATGACAAAGTACCACATAAGAAGTTACTTAAGAAATTAGAAACTGAAGGAGGAATACAGGGCAAACTGCTTAAATGGATGGAAGACTTTTTGCAAGAAAGAAAAATGAGAGTAGTGATAAGAGACAAACACTCTAATTGGGATGAAGTAATAAGTGGTGTTCCACAAGGAACAGTTCTGGCCCCAATAATGTTTGCTATATAAATGATATGGATGAAGAAATTGAAAGTTATATGAGCTTCTTTGCAGATGATGCAAAACTGTTAAAAAAGTGAACACTGAAGAAGATTGTGAGTCACTACAGAGTGATCTCAATAAAGTATGGGAATGGAGTAAGAAGTGGGAGATGGAGTTCTATACTAAAAAGTGTAGTATAATGGAATTTGGAAGAAGCAAAAGCAGAGTAGCAGGATCATATAAATTGGGAGAAGAAGGAATAAAAAAATAGAAAATGAGAAGGACCTGGGAGTCATTATTATGAATAATATGTCACCTGAGAAACATATAAACAAGATTTTTGGAGAAACTTATAATTCAGTAAGAACAATCAAAGTGGCATTTACATACCTGGATGAAGAAATGGTGAAGAAAATACTAATCACTTTGATAAGACTAAGATTGGAATATGCAGCAACGATGTGGTCACCAAGTACAAAAAAAGGTATAAAAAACTTGAAAGAATACAAAGAGCAATTACAAAATTGTCACCAACACTCTCAAAACTATCATATGAAGAGAGACTAGCAAAACTTGAGCTACAGACACTAGAGCAAAGAAGAGAGAGAGGAGGTTTGATAGCTATTTATAGAATCATGAAAGGAATAGAAACTATTGATAGAGAGAATCTGATAAAATGGGATGATAATAATACAAAAGGACACGAAAGAAAATTAAGAAAGACAGCTATAGAAGAGATCTGAAAAAAAACAGCTCTCCTCACAGAGTAATAGACATTTGGAACAAGTTAGATGAGAAAGTGGTGTGTGCAAAAACAATACATGAATTTAAAAACAGTTCAGATAAAATGAGATATGAAGACGGGACTCCACGAGCATAGCTCCCCTTCCCGTAAAATACAACTAGTTAAATACAACTAGGTAAATACATGTACACGTAAACACACGCACACCATATTATGTATGCACTGTATATCTAATCCTCTAATCAAATACCAAATATCATCAATTCAACTCATCGATCAACTGCTACAAAGACAACACCTCCACCAACTTTCTATCTTTATTGAATACATTTGTTCATTCATAGGACAAACAGACAATTTATATGTGGTGAGGGTAGAGCTTACAACAATAAGCTCATCTAGCCTAATGTCTTCCTTATGTCTCTGATGATAAGGGTCATAATTTCATGTCACTACAAGCGCGTGGATCGCTGAGGATTATGTTGATACTAACATTTGTTTATTGAAATCGATGATTGAGTATGCCAATATGTTATTGAGAGATTCACCGCTGTTCTTTTCCAAGGGATCAAATGAGTGTTTGTACACGCGCACGCACACACAGACAAACACACACACACACACACACACACACACACACACACACACACACACACACACACACACACACACACACACACACACACACACACACACACACACACACACACACACACATGGCGCTGTGGTTAGAGCTCTGGCCTGCCACTACGGAGGTCCGGGTTCGACTCTCGCCCGGGGCTGAAATAATATCAGTATCGCAGCGCTGAGGGGTGTTACTCCAACTCTCGTGGGCGGGGAGTTGTGTGTGTGTGTGTGTGTGTGCAAGGTCATAGCATTACCCATAGATCGGACCTACGAGCTCTGAGCTCTCTTCCAGGAGGGAAATAGCTGTCGATCACGAGTCCAACACGTGATCCAAAGACCAAGTGAATACACACACACACACACACACACACACACACACACACACACACACACACACACACACACACACACACACACACACACATATATATATATATATATATATATATATATATATTTATATATATATATATATATATATATATATATATATATATATATATATATACAGAAAAGAGCTACGTTGATAGAAATCTCTGCAGGGTTGCCCATATCGAACAGGTCTTGTGCCAAAGATGTGACAGATGATCTGGCACACACAGTCGTAGGATCCACTGATAACAGGCACGTCCATGTTGGCGAACACGGAAATCTTTGCAGATGTACTCGTATAGACATAGATCTTGAGTACACTAAAGATATATAGGACTTCACCGAATATGCTGAAGGAGGTGACACTAAAGGAATATTTCACCAGAAACTATATGGCAAGAAGGCGAAATTACTGTCACAACTTCTCAAGCAAACATGGTGTGAACAAACAATTGTTTTACGGACGTTGCTGATGGGTCATCGTCTCCTAAAGTTCCAACAGAATTGCCTTCTGCGCTTACGAACAGTGTACCGCCAAATATGTGTAAGCACTGTTCAAGCAGACCTAAATATATAGCATTAAACGACCTGAACAAGATGATATACATCTATAACATGAGAAACCTATCAGAAAACTACAGTCCAGGCTGGAGAGTTTTGGTAGAAGAACTAGAAAACGTCAACTGGGACATCGTAGGACTGAGTGAAGTCCGAAGGGAGGGAGAAAAGCTGATGCAGCTACAAGAGAGAGAAGAATATTATAAAGGACAGAGGCCAGTACATTGTAACTTCAAAGAGAGGAGAACACCTAGAATCAATACTGGGGGACCAATTAGTCGAGGTCCTCTTTGTTATGGGTCTATTTACGAAGCTACTTTCGTGTTTGCTCAAGTGCCCAAGCGGTGATTATGTTATGTAATGTTTCTTTATTACTTGTCTGTACATGTAGTTGTGAAATTAAATACAAATTTGCGTTTCTCATGATGGTACCTGAGATGACAACATAATTTGATGTCGTAGCTGTTATACAAGGCAATATTTGATTTGTAATTTATCAAAACTATGCAAAGACAATGAAAAAAAATGGGAATCCGTAGAAATCCCTAAGAAAACCGCTCTGCACAGTCTCAAGTTACAAAACTATCATCAACAACTTTTTAATAATAAAACTATCTAGTTTGTATAAACCCAAACTCATATTCATATGATTTTCAAATGACTTTTAATATAACAAGATTTAATTATGTTTCTTTCTATAATGTTATTACATAAGGCAGTTTTTGTTGATATTTTCTAGTCAATTCTTTAATCAAAGTCGTTTTGGTGAACAAAGACCTCACTTGGCATTTGCCCCGTTCTAATGTTGTATTTATGCTGACTTATTCTCTTGTTCAAGTCTTTACCTGTTTGACCTATGTACTTAGAATTATAGTCCATACATGGAATGCTGTATACACAGCCTTCCCTTTCCCTAGGAGAATTTTTAATTAACAGGCTTTTAACATTGTTATTGTTTTTAGATACAACCTGGATCCCAAAAATATTAAGTATGCGAGGAAGGCTGATTAGATTTTCATGGTATGGAATAGCTAAAATGTTCTTATTACTAAATTGTTTTCTGTGAGATGTGTCATGAAATTATTTCCCTGATGTGTTTTGTGCCTTATCAATCAAATATTTTGGATATTTCAGATTGTCTCCAATGACATAAGTTATTTTCATTTCATTGTACACAAACTCGGGTGAACAAACTTTCGGACAAATCATTGAGTAATGATACGAAATGTACTTTAGGATATGAGTTGAAATTCGCTGCCTACAATCAAAATGTCATTTATGTGAATATAACAAAGAGTTGCTGCAATTTGGAAAAAATCAGCGACGTTCTAACACAGGGCATTGATATTTGCAAAGGTTTTGTGTACTACGTTTTATCCACGTCGTGTCCTGTAATTATGCATAAACGTTTCTTTATTACTTTCAAGAACTTAAAAAAAAGATCAAGACTTACACATTACGAAGGCGGACAAAAGCGATTGCGTAGACATAGTTAACAAAAAAACGACGAAAACATCAAGTGGTGAGAAAACTTATACAAAAATCTGAAAGAACTCTCTAGAAAGTGTTAATAACGAATTTAATAAGGACCTTAATACACTTTTAGAAGGAAACAATGATTTGATAAAAAAAATGTGTCACTGTCTCTCCTTCACTTCCGTACGTGCATATTTGAACTAAAACCCATAGAGTGAATAATCCAGTCAGACACGTTATTTGTTCAATTGGGTCGTACGCTTATAAATTTTCAAAATGGCTAATACCAATTTTAAGTCCTCTGGTTGGGATAATATCCCATTCGCACGTTAATGATAATTTTTTATCTTTTCGGTAAGTTGCAAGGACAAAATATCACATTTTATTTTAAGTTGGTTAGTTTCGATCTATTTACCAGAGTTCCAGTATTAGATTTATTAGAAATTTTGGAAGAAGAATTAGTTTTATATGATTTAACACTCCCTGAAAAACACAATTATCAAATTGATAAATTTATGTGTAATAGATTTCAAGTTTGAATTTAATGGGAATTTTTACACTCAGAAATATGGAATGGCTATGGGGAACCCTATGTCTCTTGTTCTTAGCAATGTATAGAGTTTTTTGAAAGAAATTTATTACCTAACATCCTTCCAAATTATACCGTGTGGTATAGATATATATATATATATATATATATATATATATATATATATATATATAATATATATATATATATATATATATGTATATATATATATATGTTGACGACATATTGTGTATTTGGCCCATTGACCAACCTTTGGATTCATTCAAGACGGAATTAAGTTAGTGCCATCCATTAAATTTACAATTGAAACAGAACAAAACAACAGATTGCCCTTTTTAGATGTGTTAATTTACAGATATGGAAGATATTTCAAATTTTATATTTTTAGGAAACCAACCAATGTCTTGTCATACATTCACTTTTATTCTTATCACCATCAAAAAACTAAG
>NC_134781.1:11366381-11371381 GCF_046742065.1 Oratosquilla oratoria | reverse complement strand
ATATATATATATATATATATATATATATATATATATATATATATATATGCGCATGTGCATACCATAGTTTTTTTTAAAGTACACCTTCATGTTATTCATGCTCTCACCCCAACCTATCACTCTCCATCCTTTCCTCCTTTGCTCTGGTCCTACCCCCTCTAGCTCCCCCACCAGCTCTCCTCTTCTGTCGTCAATCCCAAAATGGAACATCGCTGGTTCCACTAAACGTGTCATTCTGAGAATTCCTTGGAAGAGACCTTCCCCTCCTCCACTTCCTCTTCTTTCTTCTCCTTCTCTCCCTCCTCCTCCTCCTCCTCCTCCTCCTTCTCCTCCTCCTCTCCTCCTACTTCTTCTTCTTCTCCTTCCATCTTACTTCTTTTTTCTCTTCTCCAATTCCTCCTCCTCCTGCTTCCCTCCTACTTCTTCTTTTTTCTTCTTATCCCTCCTCTTCAATATCTTTTCAACTTCCTTTCCACCTTCTCCTTCTTCTCCTCCCCTTCTATTTCTTCTTCTCTTCCTCCTCTCTAACTCTCAGTTCTCCTCTTCATCCTTCTCCTCCTCTTCTACTTTTTCTTCACTTCCTCTTTCTTCTCTTCTCCTTAGTTCTTCTCCTCCTCCCCCAATCCATCTTCCTCTTTCTTCTCCTTGTGTTCTAGTTCTTTGCTTCCTATCCATCCCTTCCTTCTTTTTGTCCTCTTGTACTTCTCCGCCATCTTTCCTCCTCTTTCTTCTCCTTCTTCTACTATTCCCTCTCCCTCTTCCTCTCCACCCCCTTCTCCATTTCCGCCTTTACTCTCCCCTCCCTTCCTCTTTTTTCCTTTTGTTTTCTCACTTTTCTGCCACCTCCTTTCCCTGGCTGCTTTTTCTTACTTCTTATTTTCTCTCCTAAAAAAAAAAAAAAAAAGAGAGAGAGAGAGAGAGAGAGAGAGAGAGAGAGAGAGAGAGAGAGAGAGAGAGAGAGAGAGAGAGAGAGAGAGAGAGAGAGAGAGAGAGAGAGAGAGAGAGAGAGAGAGAGAGAGAGAAAGGGAGGTGGGAAGGAAGTGACCAATTTCTCCAGAACGAATCCAGAGGCAAAATTTACGTGAATAAGTAAATAGAATAAAGGAAAGATAAAATCAAACATATCAGGAATTTGTAAAAAAAAAAAAAAAAAAAAAAAGTGAACTTGATATGATACTAGGGAGATGTGTAAATTAAAGCAAATCGTCCTATGATGAAAATGTAATGTGTGTATACGAGGGGGAGTAAAGAAATATTCACACTTTCACCATAACTTATCTCTGTTATTGTTACACTGCGTTCTGCGCATGCATTCTTATAGTTGGTGTTGTTGTGGTCACGTGATCGAAGTTTGAGCCTGATCACGCCATTTTTTTTTTTTTTGCTTTGTTTTTACATTCTAAACATGGTCGCTCCACTTGCAGTATGCACCAAGGAAGAACAAAGAGAAGTGAGCCGATTTCTGAAGTCGAAAGGAGTATTAGGGGCTGAAATTCATCGGAGGATTTTATCACAATACGGGGACAGAGCCCTACCGAGTAGACGTGTGTATGAGTGGATCGACAGGTTTAAAAGTGGCCGGACAATCTAGGTGAACGTTGACGAGTGTCCTGCTTTTTTTCGTACGTCACGCTTGTCTAGTCACTTTTAAATTTCTCGATTCACTCATAAACACTTCTACGTGGTAGTGTATTGTCCTTGTATATTGTTAAAAGCTTCCAATTAATTTAAATCCCTATGTAAGAGGCTCATAGATGAGACTCGTATATATATATAGACAGGTGAGATAGATACAGGGGTAGGTGGTAAGGATTTCATTTTAATGAATCGGGTGTCTGGTAAACAACAGTTCGTAGGCTGGGAGTTGTACAAGCTCGCTCTCCGCCTAATTTTTACAAACAATCGCCGGGGACCCAGTTTCATCGCTGTATAATGTTCATGTTTATGCTGATGTAACAATATGTAAACTAAGTCAATGTGCAGTGAATTCGAGATTCCTTGATTAAGCAGTATTGCATTGCGGAGTTGTAACGGCGGATCTGATTGGAGAATAGGTGGAGCAGGAAAAAGCTCAATTGGTTCACGATTGTAAGATCACACCCATATACATATACATATACATATACATATACATATACATATACATATACATATACATATACATATACATACACATATACATATATACATATACATGTGCATATATATATACATATAATTATACATACACATGTACATATGTATATATATATACACATATATATGTATATATATATACACATATATATGTATATATATATATATACACATATATGTATATATATATGTATATATATATATATATATATATATATGATTGAACATTCCCAACATTCCCATATATATATATATATATATATATATATTATATATATATATATATATATATATATATGATGAAAAACTCCCATTGTCGGAGAAAGTAAAGGGACGAAGTATCGAATTAACTGTATATTTCGACCACTCTCTGTGGTCCTCTTCAGCAGATGAAGAGGAACACAGATAGTGATCGAAATATAAAGTTGATTCGATACTTCGTCCCTTTACTTTCCCCGACAGTGGGAGTTTTTCATCATATATATATATATATATATATATATATATATATATATATATATATATATATATATATATATATACATCATATATATATATATATATATATGAAGGTGGAAAAAAGAAGTCACGGGTCTAGTTCCGAGTTACTGAGTTTATTCCTGACCGGTTTCGCTCTATGCTCTATGGCGTATACATAGTCTGAGTAAGACCGCGTTCTTGGATTTTTATTTATATTTGTATTTGCATTTGTATTTTCATTTTATTTATTCATTTTATCTGGATATTTATCTTTATATTATTATATTATTTAATACTATAAGTTATCATATGACACTTTTTAGGATTCACACATTTCTACACCACTCACTTCACTTACAATGTTACACCTCGATCAACATTCCACACACACCGGAGCTGTTTTGTAATAACATCACAACAATTTATTGTATACTTTATTATCACTATTGTTCATTGTATTAAAAACCATTGTACAACCAAACGTAACCCACCTCCAAGGAGGGAACGCGGTCTTACTCAGACTATGTATACCGCCAGCTTCACTCCAGAGTCACATTCCTCTGAAGAAGCATAG
This sequence comes from Oratosquilla oratoria, assembly GCF_046742065.1. Taxonomy (NCBI): domain Eukaryota; kingdom Metazoa; phylum Arthropoda; class Malacostraca; order Stomatopoda; family Squillidae; genus Oratosquilla; species Oratosquilla oratoria. The sequence continues at coordinate 11,368,191 of NC_134781.1, read as the reverse complement.
AGCGAAACCGGTCAGGAATAAACTCAGTAAACTCGGAACTAGACCCGTGACTTCTTTTTCCACCTTCATCAACTTGTCACAATGTACCAACATATATATATATATATATATATATATATATACATATACATATATATATAATATATATACATATGTATATGTATATATACATATATATATATATATATATATATATATATATATATATATATGAAAAAACCCACTGTCGGATAAAGTAAAGAGACGAAGTATCGAATTAACTGTATATTTCGACCACTCTCTGTGGTCCTCTTCATCTGCTGAAGAGGACCACAGAGAGTGGTCGAAATATAAAGTTAATTTGATACTTCGTCCCTTTACTTTCTCCGACAGTGGGATTTTTTTCATCTTATCTATGTGTCACGACTATAGATGTAAAAAAAAAAAAAAAAAGTGTTTATTTTAATCGCGTTGTTTTTATAAGAAATTGTTTTTATGATTTTTTTTATGTTTTATTGTTGTTTTTAATCTCATCCAAATTTGTTCAGATATTAAATATTTAGTATATAAAAACAGGTGCAAATATGTTATTCATCCCTCCACATATGTGCATCTATCTTATTCAAAGAGGTATTAGACAGAGTATGAAAATAAACAAGTAATTGACCATTTTAGTCACTGTCAGATACTGCAAGCCTGCAACAAGTATAGATACTGTATATGGGCCAGTATGGCTTTTGGCTGGCTACCTTACAAAATTTACCTTTTATCTTAGCATACTCTTCAAAGATTAAACACTCCAATTTCCCATAATGACCCTGGACGTTGCCTAAACACAGATCCGCCACTTGGACAGTGAAAAAGGGGTTAACATAGTACTGGGGAAAACCTGTTGTACTCCCCGCCACCCATCAAGGCTCAGAGCTTACTTTCTACCTGACTTTTTGCTCGCTACCCCTTAACTTTAACCTACAATCATACATAAGTCCTTGAGATGCAACTCAGAAAAAAATCGTGTTTTTTTTTTCTTTTCTTTTTTTAAGATAACTCAGCAAGGAAAATAACCACATTACAATAATTTTTCTATGTTAGAATATCAAATAAATCAGTATACCCCTCACTTAAGGTTTTCTATGGTGTTAGGGGACTTCCATTTTCTGTGGTTTCATGTTTTGATGTGTTTTATTTATTTTACAATGTACAGTTGCCCCACTTAGTTTTGGCACAATTTTAAAAATGTTTCGGATAAGAATAGCAACTCACCCAGTATTCTTTTTTATTACATTTTCGTGTCTGTTCATTTACATCCTTTTTTTTTCTTTGCTAAATAATAACTACCTAAAAAAATGTGACAAACAGCGAAATACTCAAAATGGTGTAGCAGGTGACACATTTTTCTTGACTTACTAATGACATCTATCACTCTTATTTAACAAGTGATACGATTGATATACGTTGCAGGGGAGAGAGAGAGAGAGAGAGAACGCAGGAATCCGTTCCCGTAGTGGTCGATGGTAGACTAACAAACAGCTTCAAGCTGTGAGTGGTGTTGTGCAGTGACAAACTAACCAAAACTAAATCTTATACTTATAAGTTATGTTATAACCCTATTATTAAATCAATTATTTTCATTTATTTATTCAGCAGAGGGCTTGCGATCCAATCATGTTATGTATGATTGTAGGTTAAAATTAAGGAATAGCGAGCAAAAAGTCAGGTAGAAAGTAAGCTCTGAGCCTTGATGTGTATATGTCTATATATATATATATATGTATATATATGTATATATATATATATATATATATATATATATATATATATATATATATAT
>NC_134781.1:11356381-11361381 GCF_046742065.1 Oratosquilla oratoria | reverse complement strand
AGCCACAGGGAACACAGTGGGGATCCTTTTACCCACAATATCAATGTGGAGCACAATTATTACCCATAAATCCTCTATATAATGGGGGAAATCACCCATCTACTTGAGTTGAGACAGCGATTACGCGCGGGGTAAGGAGTCTGAGGAGGTCGAGAAGGAGTGGGAGGAGGCAGAAGAGGAATCGGAAAATAGGAGGAGGAGACGGGGAAAGTAGAAGGAAGAAACAGAGGAAGAGTACGAGGTAGAAGAGGAAGCGGAACAAGTGAAGGAAGAGGAGGAGAGAAAGAAGGTTGAGGAGGAGGAGGAGCAGGGGAAGAGAAAGAAGGTTGAGGTGGAAGGGAAGGAGGAGGGAGAAGGAGGAGGAGGAGGAGGAGAGAGAGAATGAAAATATAGAGGAGGAGGAGGAAAGAGGAGGAGGAAGGAGAGGAGAAGATAGAAGGTGACGGGAAAAGGGAGGAGGAGGAGGCAGATTGGGAAGAGGAGAAGGTGGAGATAGAGGGAGAAGGTAAGAGAAGGAGGAGAAAGTAGATAAGGAAGAGCGGAAGGGAATATATAGAGGAGGGAAAAGAAGAAAAAGAAGAGAAGTGGTAGGATGAATTGGAGAAAGAAGAGAAAGACGGGAGGAGAAACAAAATGAAGAGAAGGATGGCAAAGAGGAGGAGGAGGAGGAGGGGGAGGAGGAAGAGTGAAAATAGAGAAATAAGAACGGAAGGAGGAGGTGGAGGAGAAAATAGAGAAAGAGGAGGAGGGGAATGGGGGATAGGAGGAGGTGCTGAAGGAAAAAGAGACATATATACCCAAGCCAGAACGTACCTATATTTTCTCCTCCTCCTCCTCCTCCTCCTCCTCCTCCTCCTTCTCCTCCTCCTCTTCTTCCCCTTTGTTTTCCTGTCTTTCTCCATCACCTCGCTCTCTTCCCCGCTCTCTTTCTTTCTCTTTCTATTTCTTTCCTTCTCTCACTCTGTCATCATAACCCCTTCTCCTATTCAATCTTCCTCCAAACACATTTCCTTTCTCTTATTCCTCTTTTATCTTCTCGTCCCTCTTCTTCCTCTGTTCTCCACTAATTTTGTCCCCTCGTCTTTCTCTTCCTTTTAACTTATTTTGATCTTATCTCCTGTTATCCATTCCTACCTTCCTCTTTCTTTCTCTTCCTCCGTTTCTTTTATCACCTCCCAGTCTCTTCCTCTTTAGTCAGATGAAGGAAACTTCAGATCAGTAGATTTCTTCATACACTAGAACCTTGGTCCTCGACCAAAATTTATCCTAGAAAACTGTTCCAGAGCCGATTTGGTCGAGGACCGAAACAAGTTTACTGGATATAGCTTTATCTAGGTGATATTTTTCCTTAACAATTCTAATTTCGCCCCATTTTCAATTTTTAGGGTTTGTCGAGAACCAATATTCTTGTCGATTACTGAAAAAAAAAGGTCGAGAACCAATTTGTTCGACTTGAGACGTTCGAGAACCGAAGCTCTACTGTATTTTGTACCTCAGCATCATTACGTCATTTCATTCGGCTAAGAAAAGTAGCCTAGTTTAGGCTCAGTAACGCAAAAACACCAAACAATGTCTCCTCTCACTATCCACATTTCGCATCTACTTTTATTATTCTTATAATGTATAATAGATTCTAGGTCCTTGCAGTCTGAAACCACTTCATATTCTTCACCGCTGATCAACAATTATATTCGACATTCTCTTCCCTTATTATATGTATGAACTCGATCTTATTCACATATAAGTCCAAGTTTTTCGTGTTTTGTATTTTTTTTCAAATAATTCTATGCTTCTAATAAAGTTAATTTAAATGTCCCTCGATAATGTCAGTATTATCTAGATAATTTACGACTCCAGTTTATGACGTTGAAGTTTTTCTTTCATCATTCCCACAAGAATGGATTTAATAATAATTGGAATAGAACACATTTGTTTTAGTCCTGTCATTACTTCAAAGGCATCCATTACTTGTTCTTCAACGTTGATGCTGTGGTTGTTCCATATCATTCTTGTACCAATCTAATTAATTTTGGTGACAGGAAAGCTCTATAAGGTTTTTCAAAATCCGGTCTATAAATAAGGTCATAAGGTTGCTTAAAATCAATGAAACCATGTTGTTGTATTCATATGCTTTTCAGGGATTTGGTGAATGGTAAAATGGTAATCATTTGTTGACAAACCAGGGCTAAGACCACGAAAAACCTAAGAATAAATGAGAATATACGAATGAAGTTGACTGCAAGAGACTATAAGGCCTATATTAGGCAGTTCCATGTCCATTACCAGTATGATACCAGTCCATAAAATCATCCAACCTTCTCTTAAATCAACCAATAGTTTCAGTACTCACTACATGGTTACTAAGCCTATTCCATTCGTTAGTTAACCACTTTGACACTCGCCTACAATTTCATCTGCTACAGCTTCAGCTCTATTTGACATTATCCTTGCTTTTCATTATATGTACGTGAGATCAGAAGTACCCCACTAGTTCTCACATTTTTGTTCTTGCTTCCTCTCTGGTGGCGCAATGGTAAGCGTGCTGGTCTCGCATTCGCTTAGTTGTGGGTTCAAAGTCTGCACTTCTCTTTGATTCCCAAAGGTGACCGTTCCCTGTCCAACCGGTCTAAAAGCATAAAGCAAAAATGGCGGCCTCGGCCGCGCTTACGCGCCTCCTGGCGTAGGCTCCTTACCTTATCTCATTTTATATAGGTAAGAGCTATTATTCCGTACATCTACCTGTAGGTAGATGATAACTTTTCATTTTCCCCACACTGTTCCCACCACTGGGTGTAGCAATTAACGGGCGCCAAATGTTTTTAGTTAGTGTTGACATGGTATTCAGGAGGGTATAGACAGAATTACATGAAATAAGGATTTCTTAGGAAACAAGTCAATAAATAGTGGGTTTTAATGTATAGGGACGGTCGCCGTGTAAATAAAGCGGCCCTGCTGTGGATGTGGTGTGTCTTGCTGCATTGTTTCTGACTTGGGTAGCGGGCAGGAGACAGGGATGACCTTTCATCCATGAGGAGCTAAGATGAGAGGGGAACAATGGGTGGTGGGTGGGAGTGGATACGTGCCCTGCCTGGCTACCTATCTTAAAAAGGAGAAGAGACTCTTTTTGTATAGACAGATATAAGGACTGTCCGAAATGTCCTCCTGTATCTCCACCAAGTCCCACCCGTCCCTCTTCTCACACACACACCCCTCCGCCCCTCCACCTACCACCCAACCCTACCTGATAACCTCTCCCAGTTCCTTCCCCGTCGGCCTATATATACTCAGAGTGTTTGCCATGTCTGTACTTGAAAAAGCTGTAACAAGCGAAACGTCGTACCAATAAAGGTTTCGATCTCACACGGTGTTTATTCTCACAGATATAAGGACTAGTAATAGGAGGATACCAAAAGTTTTGACGATTCCGAGGGGTCTCGATACTGCTCTAAACTTCCGATTCCAATGAATGATTAATTAATGTACTTTGTCAGTCCGGACGTCATTAGCACAGACAGGTGTCGGGTCACGGAGCGTAATATGCGTACCTTGGGTCAGGTCATTTAGAAACGCGAGATCAACAGCCCGGGCAGCGATTTGGTTGAAATGTACGGTAATCTAACAGATTTTAATTCTTAATACACAAAATTAATTCATTCCCCTCAAGTCAATAAGGAAGAATCGTAATACTCCCAAATGGATGACGAACAGGCTAAAATATGAGATTGGAATGAAAAGAGGACTTTACGGAAGGATAAAAAAAACAAACAAAAAAAAACGGAGAAACACACCTCAGATCCAAATATAACGACATGACAAAAATGGTCAAAAAGGACACGCGCACAGCGAAACGTAACTATAAAATCAAGGTTGCCAGACAAATGAGATCCAACCCAAAGGGATTCTTTCATTTCCACAGAACAAAAATTTAGGAAAGGATAAGCCCGATTAAAAACGACGAAGATGTCATGATAGAATTGGAGGAAAAAACGAGTGAGGCGTTTAACAAATATTTTCTCTCGATCTTTACCAAGGAGAGGTAAGACAAGGTACCTGACTGCAATCCGATTTTCACTGAGGATGAAGAAAATAGACTAATATAAGCATTGGTAAGGTATAAGTAGTCAAACAGATTGAAAGACTTAAAGCTACAAAATTTTTGGGTCCAGTCGATTTTTTTTCCGAGAGTGCTTAAAAAGTGTAAATTTGAAATTTGCGACCAGTTAACAGAAATGTTTAATAAGTCGGTAAACAATGGTTTTGTGCCTATTGCTTGAGGGCAAGCAAACGTTGTTCCTGTTTTCAAAAAGGGAGATAAATTGTCTATATGTAATTACAGGCCAATCAGTTTTGACATCAGTTATAGTTAAAATGCTTGAATCAATAATAATTAATAGACTCAGAGATCACATCGAGAGATATAATTTGATTCGTGAGTCACAACATCGTTTCTCCAAGGGTAAGTCATGTGTGACTAATCTTCTATCTTTTTACACTAAAGTATATAAGACACCAGATAACGATGATAGTTACGATGTTATTTACCTTGACTTTAGCAAAGTATTCGACAAGGTGCCTCACCAGAGACTACTAAATAAAATCAAAGACCATGACATAGGAGGAAAAGTATTAGAATGGATTAGAGCTTGGATCAATGGCAGAAAATAGCGGGTCACCATAAATGATGTAAAGTTCAAATGGGGGAGAGTTTCTAGTGGAGTTCCCCAGGGCTTATTTTTGGGTTCCTTATTGTTCATTATATACATAAACGACTTGGACAATGGGATTAATAGTGATGTTAGTAAGTTTGCGGACGACACTAAGATAGGACGCCTAATTAGGTCAAGAGATGACGTCGAGATTCTGCAAGACGATCTTAACAAATTGTTCACGTGGTCGGTGAAATGGTAAATGGACTTCAATATCTCAAAGTGCAGCGTGTTAACTAGGGATACACAACCCCGAAAACAGATATAGCTTAGATTACACGTTTTTAGAGAAAA
>NC_134781.1:11323881-11333881 GCF_046742065.1 Oratosquilla oratoria | reverse complement strand
TTATTATGAAATATAACTATGTCAAAACCAATAGAGGTAATATGATAATATCTTGATAATATATGATAATATAATACAAGTGCTAATCATCAATAATTTCTTTTAAGTCACTGTGAGGCAGTAATATCGTTCTATCATGCAGTACAGAACAAGAATAACTCCACCAGAAAATAATCATTGCAAGATTTCCTTTTCCACAAAAACCCATCTTGCCACAAACGCCGGCGACTATAGACGTGGTCCGGCCGGCAGTCGCGCCATCCTTTATACACGTCAGAGGGAAAGCGAACTGGAGGCATCGTTTCTACCTCCGAACAATAGAGGGCCTCTCTCGGCACGCAGATATTAAAGACATTTTTCTTTTGCCTGGCTTTTCAGGGGAATTTGAATCATTAGAACATAACACTGGGGGCTTGATTTCTTTTTTTTTTTTTTTTTTTTTTCTTTCTGGGTGCATTCAGAAAGATGGCGTTGGAGCTCTGACCCTGAGAGGGATTCTTCTTCAAGTGTCAAATTATTTTGTTGGATAGAATGCAATCATGCAAAAGTCTATGTTTAAAAACATACATACATGCATACGTACATGTATGTGTATGTGCATACATAGATGCATAGTTGATCACTTTTAGGGGATATTTATTAAGGTTTGTACCGTGGATCAGGGGGCACGTGGCAGGAGACTTGGACTTCTGTGCTTGCATCTACATCACCATAGTTGTAGAGAAAGGTAGAAACACAGGAATTTTTTTTAGTTAGAGGGAAACTGAAGTGAGAAGATGTAGTTTGAGAGAAAGTTAGGAATGAAGGGAGTCTTAGTCGAAGAATAAAAGCATGTGCATGCGGACATGATTTTGTTCGTGGGAAGTGTGTGCATATTAGTTACAAGAGGTGAATCGAATTCGTTTCCCGTGTGTAATAGTCACCCCAATCCCTGCGTTTTACCTTCGTTACTTGACAGACATAAAAGAGGGAGAAGACGGGAGAAAGAAGATATGGTTACTCACGTTTTCTTTTGTATACGTCACGGGGAAAGGGCACAGCGTGAATGTTGGGATTTTATACTACCTGCCCAAGCATACGAATAGCTACCCACGGAATGCCATCGACACCGCCACTAGGTTGCTGGAAAAGTTTCCTCATAGATGGGAGGGAAGCTTTCCGGTAGTTGCTGTATATTAATAGAGGGTTTACCTAAACAAATGAACACTGATTCTGCCATTCTTAACCTCTTTTTATCTTGATCACGGTATAGAATAGAGGTTTTGGTTTCCACTAGTCTGGGGAGGAATTTGCCATGGATGTTTATTGTTGTGATGAAGGTTAGCCCGATCCTGTAAATCTGCAGTCATCCTTCTAGAGAAAGTGGTAGTAGTGGATCCTATATACCGTGAATAGAGGCGGCTACAGTCACCATACAGGAAAAAATACAAAGAGGAAGAAAGCGTAATAGAAGAAATAATCAACAACAAGGTAATCCACATCGATCCTAAGGCACTCTGATTTTTTTTTTTTCTTTTTTTTTTCTTTTTTTACAAAACCAGAGAAACGTTCAGCCCTCTCACGAAAAACGGCTGCTTTCCACAAAGTTCTCAAAAAAGGTAAACCTTACCAATATTCCTGTAACATTGTTTACTGCAGATTCACGGTTGCAGGAATATTGGTATATAAGGTTCAGTTCTTGTAAAGTCCTGCAACCAGGACCTCCAACGACTCTGTAAGAAGGACATATTCATCAGCAATGACAAGGTCAGTGACCTTAATGTTGCCAATTGATGCTCCACAAGGACAGTAATCGAGAACTTTGTTCAGTATTGCCTCACACCTAAATTAGCAGGAAAGAAGCTGGAGACGCCAACTCTATAATTCACAGCACTCTCTAACCCCAAAGTGCAAGTCAGATAACAAGTCAATAATTCTCACAGAAATCTCACTGATCCGCAGAAGATCACAGATCTCCCCCCCCCACACACACCCACACCCACGATGCACTGAGTCAAACGCCTTTTTGAGATCAATATTGGCTGCCCCGTCGGCGCTCCACAAAAACACGAAGTATTAGGAATCAAGCAGTTGTTGACGTACCTAGCGTGAAACCAGACTATTAAGTATTCTGAAATTTTAGCAACATATGGGCGAGCATCTGCCGGTTAACGAGCGCGCCCACATAATCTAGAACTTATATATATATATATATATGTATATATATATATATATATATATATATACATATATATATATATATATATATATATATATATGCAAAGAAATCACAAAACACACGTGATAAAATATTTTTGCAGAAACCACCGGGAAATTGAAAAAACAGATACCGAACGTTTTCGTCTATTTAGACATTTTCAAAGGTACAAAAAAGCAATACAGAAAGAAACCATAAATACATAAGAAGACAAGGATACTCGGAGAGGTCCCATGTTACATTTTATCACACACAATTTTGTCAATAATAAAATTGTCCAATTTAAATAAACCCAAACTCAAGTTCATGTTATTTCCAAAATTTCTTTTTATAAAACAAGATTCAATAATATTTCTTTCTATAATATTATTACAAGAAGTAATTATTTTAGAATTTCCCCAGTCAATATTATGACCATAATCCCTTTGGTGGACAAATAATCCACTGGACACTTGCCCCGTTCTAATACTATATTTATGTTGGCCTATTCTTTTTTCTAAGCCTTTGCCTGTTTGGCCTATATAAATAAAATCACAATTTTTACATGGTATATTATAAATACATCCTTCTTTACTTCTTGGGGAATTTTTAATTAACAGACTCTTAATGTTGTTATTATTTTTGAATACTATCTGGATACCAAATTTTTCAAAAATGCTAGGAAGATGGATTAAATTTTCGTGGTACGGAATTGTTAGCATATTTTTATAATTAAATGGTTTGACCTGCGACGTATTAAGAAAACATTTCCTAGCTTTGATTTTTGTTTTATCAATAAGATGTTTTGGATATTTTAAATTTTCTCCAATATCATAGATGAATTGTATTTCTTGATCCAAGAACTCAGGGGAACAAATTCTATAAGCTCTCAGGAACATTGAAGAAAAAACTGACAGCTTGGATTTTTGACTGTGATACGAGTAAAAATGAATGTACTTGTAATAATATTATAGAAAGAAATATTATTGAATCTTGTTTTATAAAAAGAAATTTTGGAAATAACATGAACTTGAGTTTGGGTTTATTTAAATTGGACAATTTTATTATTGACAAAATTGTGTGTGATAAAATGTAACATGGGACCTCTCCGAGTATCCTTGTCTTCTTATGTATTTATTGTTTCTTTCTGTATTGCTTTTTTGTACCTTTGAAAATGTCTAAATAGACGAAAACGTTCGGTATCTGTTTTTTCAATTTCCCGGTGGTTTCTGCAAAAAAAAAAAAAGTATATATATATATATATACATATATGTATATATATATATATACATATATACTGTATATGTACAAACACACGCACACATACAAACGGTCGCTCATGCACGAAGGTAAGCACGCACTACAAACTGCACACGCACAAAAGCACATGAAAAAGCACGGGCATACTCGTGCAGTCAGAAACAAGTGAAGACAAACACCAATGCAATACCCTTACACACGCGGACGCACGCGCTCACTCACGCACGCAGGGACTTACGAACGCGTCCATAGAACCTAAACAGCATCTTAAATTGCCAGCCGACTTTTGGGCTGGATCTAATTATTCCATCTGTCAGCGGTACGAAAGGGCCTTTCTGCTCGACGAGATTAACGACGTCAGACAGTGGGGCCGCCGCCACGGGCTCCGGCGAAACACACAATAGAACTCGAGGAGCTGATGGTCGCATCTTTGCATGCGGAGGTGTGCTTGGGAGTCTGTGAAGGTGTGTGTGTGTGTGTGTGTGTGTGTGTGTGTGTGTGTGTGTGTGTGTGTGTGTGTGTGTGTGTGTGTGTGTGTGTGTGTGTGTGTGTGTGTGTGTGTGCATGTGTGTGTGTGCATATGTGTGTGTGTGCGTGTGTGTATGTGTTTATGTGTATGTGTTTGTATGTATGTGTTTGTGTATGTGTGTGTATGTACGTGTGTGTGCGCGCGCGCGTGTGTGTGCTTGTGTGTGTGTGTGTGTGTGTGTGTGTGTGTGTGTGTGTGTGTGTGTGTGTGTGTGTGTGTGTGTGTGTGTGTGTGTGTGTGTGTGTGTGTGTGTGTGTGTTTGTGTGTGTGTGTGTGTGTGATTCACCATGGTCTTGGATCACGTGTTGGACTCGTCATCGACAGCTATTTCCCTCCCGGAAGAGAGCTCAGAGCTCATATATTACCGATATATAGGTAATACTGTAACCTCATACGCACACACACACACAACTCCCCATCAACTAGAGCTAGAGTAACGACTCGCAGTGCAGCGATACTGAAATTATTTCAGCTGCGTCGTCAAGTCGTGTGTGTGTGTGTGTGTGTGTGTGTGTGTGTGTGTGTGTGTGTGTGTGTGTGTGTGTGTGTGTGTGTGTGCATGAGTGTGTGTGTGCATGAGTGTGTGTGCGTGTGTGTGTGTGTGTGTGTGTGTGTGTGTGTGTGTGTGTGTGTGTGTGTGTGTGTGTGTGTGTGTGTACATAGGTGTGTGTGTGTGTGTGTGTGTGTGTGTGTGTGTGTGTGTGTGTGTGTGTGTGTGTGTGTGTGTGTGTGTGTGTGTGTGTGTGTGTGTGTGTGTGTGTGTGTGTGTGTGTGTGTGTGTGTGTGTGTGTGTGTGTGTGTGTGTGTGTGTGTGTGTGTGTGTGTGTGTGTGTGTGTGTGTGTGTGTGTGTGTGTGTGTGTGTGTGTATGTCCGAGCTCATAGGTGTATGCGCACACTAGTCTGTTATGGTGTATCTCCACTGACAAATAAAATTGGTTAACTTAAACCAGAAGAAAATTATCATTATTATGTAACACACATGATATTGGGAATAGAGGAAAGGTGGAGAAGGAGGATAAAGGCGAGAAGGGGGCCGGCGTAGAAAGGTGCTGAGAGTAAACAAACTAAATGGGAAGAATAAAGAGAAAGAATGTCATGAGAAGCTGAAAGAAACGTGGGAGGTGGCGAGTGATAAAAAGGAAGCAGGAATAAAAGAATATGCATGTTTCAACGAGGACGTAACATAGGGCACAATTATGGTATATGGGGGCAAGGAGAATGAGAGCGAACAAAAGGGACAGTAGTGAATGGTGGGGTGAAGGGGTAAAGGCTGTGGTAAAACAGAAGCAAGATTATGAGAATTGGTTGCAAGGTAGAACTGAGGAGCATATGAAAGATACAGAAAAAAGAGAGGGAAAGCAAAGCGAAAAGTGAAGGAGGCAAAGAGGAGAGCCTATGTAAAATGAGGTAGGGGTTTGATAGAAATTTTTAGAAAGAATAAAAATGTTTTTGGAAGGAAGTGAAGAGAGGAGTGGGGATGAGTTAGGTAGAAGGAAGAAAGTAAAGGATGTAGATGGACTGATACTAATAGAAATGAAGGCCATATAGCGAATATGGATAGATTGTTTCAGGGAATTGCTGAATATGCAGGAGGTTAGGGATTGATTAATTGCGGCAGTGGGAGGTGCTAGGAAAATGACTGTAGTAGGAGAGGAAAATGATAATTCTATAAGCAAAGGTGTTGTACAAAGACCACTGAAAGTGATGAAAACTGGCAAGGCAACTGGGTTGGTCATGTGGAATGCATGGCAAACTGAGGAATATTTACAGTGGATTAGCTAGTGAGGTTGTTTGATGGGTTCCTAAGGAAGGGAAATTAGCCGGAGGACTAGAGGAGAGGTTTATAGTTCCGACTTAAAAAAAAAATGTTTTTGAGGGATAACTTTCTTAGTGTAATTTGGAGAGTGTTAATTGAGGAAATTAAGAGAGAAATGGAAGGAGTAATGGGGAGAGGAGCAATGTGAGATTAGGAAAGGTAGAGGGTGAGTGGATATATTTTTTTTGTGGTAAAGCAGATGTATGCTTTTTTCCTTTTTTGACAAAATTTGGTGATGTAGGAATTTTTTCTACTTTTATGTATCTGGAAAAAGATTATGAAATGATCAACATATTTTGGGAGGTATTGCAGCTATTTGGGATAGGAGGAATGTTGTTAAGGGTAATCAAAAGCTCTTACGTGAGTAGTGAGGCTTGTGTTAAAGTTAGAAATGGTGAGAATAAGTGGTTTGAGGTTAAGGTAGGACTGCACCAAGGTTGTGTTATTTTGCCGTAGTTGTCCAATGCGTACATTGATGGGGATGGCACGGGAGGTAAATACGAGGATGACGGGCAAGGGCTTGGAGATAGTTGGTGATTAGAAGGAAGTGAGAGGTGAATTGCGCTTTTGATGGGTTAGAGGAGTGTCTAAGGTAGTTAGTGATTGAATTCGGGAAGGTACGTGATAGGAAAAAGATTAAAGTGGATGTGGGTGAAAATAAAGTGACGAGATATTTGCGGGGACGAGGGTGGCATTGAGTTGGAGGTAAATCTTAAAGGAGAGTCACATATAACAGGGAATGAAGGAATGGGGTTCAGGTAAACTGTACAGTGCGGGAAACGAGTAATTGACTTGAGAAGTGTCATGAGAAATAGGTATCTGGAAATGGATTCAAAGTGAAGATTATATGTAAGGGTGATTGTACCTTCAATACTGTATGTAAAAAAAAAAAAGGAATGTAATGGAGGCAGAAAGAAGAAATTCAAATATGTTTGAGATGAAGTATTTAAGAGGTATAGTGAGAGTTACGAAGACGAACAGAGTGAAAAATGTGGTGAGGTGGAGATCCTGTTTTGAAAGAGAGCTGGCAGATACGATTGGTGAAAGAATACTGGGATGGTTTGGGCATATGGAAAGAATGAGTAAAGAAAGAGACAAGAGTGTATAAAGCAGAGACGGATGATCAGTGTGACTGGAGAATTGTCGTAAAAGGATAACAAATTAACGCTACTGGGAGAGATTTCTCCTCAGCATCTCTATTCATTCGTAAAGGGATAACGGAAGGTCACCATACAAATGAACCAATGGGGACAAAATCAGCTTCGGACGTCGGACTCTGCTGTGGCGGTGTTATGTCCTCCTGTATGGGTTCTCATTCAGACAGTAGATGGGGAGTAGGGGTATAACTTCATCCACAAATAATTAAGTATTTCTAAAAATATAAACAAATGTGTGTTGGATGGCTGATGGATGAGTGAGGGATGGGTTGAGGGTGGATGCAGACGATGGTTACCTATATACCTTACTTAAAAAAAGAAACATTTTCATTTATACTATACATGCATACATACATACATGCATACATACATACATACATACATACATATATATATATATATAAATATATATATATATATATGTGTGTGTACATATACATGTATATATATATATATATATGTGTGTGTACATATACATGTATATATATATATATATATATATATATGTACATATATATATATATATATATATATATATATATATATATATATATGTATGTATATGTATATACATATATCACAATTCACAAGTACGCGTGAATGAAAAAAATCACAGAAAACCACTCGGGAAATAAGACACTATGACCAAAACGTTTTCGTCTATTCAGACATCTTTAGGGAATACAGAATATCCCTACCCATTGTCATTCTCTATTCCCTGAATATAACTGAATAGACAAAAACGTTTGGATCATAGTGTCTTATTTCACGAGTGGTTTTCTGTGATATATATTTATATATATACATACATATATATATATATATATTTTCTTGTTGACAGACGAGATTAAATGATATTGCTGTTTCTGCATTATTTATCTTTTTGTTAAGAACTTCAATTTCTCTTGCTAATTTACGGTGTTGGACTGATAGTTTGCTGAGTAGCTGTCCGTATGAGGTTGCAACGTTTCGGTCTTCTCTGTAGACCATCTTCAGGCTAATTGTTTGGGTGTGTGTGTGTGTGATGTTTATATACTATTTTATTTCTGATTGTTTGGGTGGTGTCAACACGTCAAGCCCACTGACCCAGAAGACAAAATATCACTGACCATATACTACAAGACCCGAAAAACGTCACAACTTTTACTCAGAAACCGCCCTCCCAAATCGACATCGTCTCTACAAGATAATCACGTCATTTACCAACATAACTGTACCATTGAGAACTGTGGGTCTCAAACATACATTGGAATGACGAGGACTAAACTTACAAGACGTTTGACCTGCCACCTACAACAGGGATCCATAAAGAATCACTATAACACCAAACATAATACTTCCCTCACCCGTCAAAACTTAGAAGAAGGAACAGTAATAATAGACAGAGAAAGAGACTCCCGCAGATTAGCATTTATTGAAGCAATCTATATAGCAGAATTAAAACCAACCATGAACATACATAGTATAGACCTCCAGATTCTCCCATCCCACAAGCGGACCTGACCTCACCTCTCCCAGTGATTCCTGATGACTACGCAGCAGCCAATCAGGATGATCGCTTCACACGACACCACCCAAACAATCAGAAATAAAATAGTATATAAACATCACACACACACACACCCAAACAATTAGCCTGAAGATGGTCTACAGAGAAGACCGAAACGTTGCAACCTCATACGGACAGCTACTCAGCAAACTATCAGTCCAACACCGTAAATTAGCAAGAGAAATTGAAGTTCTTAACAAAAAGATAAATAATGCAGAAACAGCAATATCATTTAATCTCGTCTGTCAACAAGAAAATATTCTTCCTGGATACACTAATATATTACATATATATACACATATTTATACATATATATGTATATATATATATGTATATATATACGTATATATATACATATATATACATGTATATATGTATATATACATATATATATATATATGAATATATATGTACATATATGTATATATATATATATATATATATATATATATATATGTATCGGAAATTTTTCGAAACACTGGACTCAGAGTAACAGAATTTATTACCGACGTTTCGAACACTGTCCGGGGTTCGTCCTCAGGGTTATACATAGTAAGCAAAAGGATTCAGTTATGTAGTGTACCGATGTTCTCTGGGACAGGTTCCACCGGAGTGTACAAAGTTGAACATATATATGTATATATATATATATGTATATATATGTATATATATATATATATGTGTATATATATACATATATATACATATATATATATATATATATATATATATATATATATATATATTTATATCAAAGGCTTTTTTCCCCTTTACAAGGGAGGTAGCCAAAAATCAAAGTTATAAATACCCCTGCCACCCATTCCATCCCCACCATACTCCACTCCTCTCCACCCTATTCCCTCCCTCTTATCTTGGCACCTCTTAGATGGCAGGTCATCCCTGCATCTTGCCCACCACCCTGGGTCAGAAGCAGTCCCGTATGACACAGCATATCCACAGCTAGGCCGCTTCATTAAATCGGCGCCCCCCCTCTCCGTCCCCTTATGCAGAAAAGGAGAAGATGGGGAGAAATCCCTTCGGGCCGCGTCATTTTATTTCTCACACATACTCCCTCACCCCCATCCCTCACCCACTCCCCCTTATGCATCGTAGCATCCTCCATACATAAACATTCTCCGTTCACCCCAATCTTCTGTCTTCTCCCGTCTTTCCTCAACAGACATTCCCCTCTTTTCCAATGCCCCTTTTACCCCATCCATCCATCTCAACCTAGGTCGCCCCCTCATGTTCACTCCTTCCACCTCTGCCTTCCACATTTCTTTTACTAATCTTTCTTCACTCATTCTTTCCATGTGTCCAAACCATCCTAATATTCTTTCATCAACCCTATCTCCCAACTCCCTTTCCACCCCCGTTCTACTCCTCACCTCCTTATTTTTCGCTCTTTCCAGCCTACTAACCCCTATTATACTTCTCAGGCACCTCATCTTAAACGCATTCAAACTCCTCCTCTTTTCCTCTCTTATGTTTTATGTTTCTGCCCCATACAGT
>NC_134781.1:11291381-11293881 GCF_046742065.1 Oratosquilla oratoria | reverse complement strand
TTAAGAGAGCAAAGAGAGAAACTGATATTACAGGACGGGATGAGGAGCACAATAATGGATATCAAATGAGACAATAAATATTCATATGTTCTTATATCAGTTACAATACATATACACATATATACATATGTATGTATATCAATATGTAAACATATATCTATACATATATACATATATGTACATATATATACATTAATACGTACATACATATGTTTATACATATATGTATATATACAAATATTTGTATATATATATTTATATATATATATATATATATATATATGTGTGTGTGTGTGTGTGTGTGTGTGTGTGTGTGTGTGTGTGTGTGTGTGTGTGTGTGTGTGTGTGTACATATACACATATATATTTGTATCATATACATATACATTATCACGACCCGAGTGAGCAAAATTACATGATTCAGCCGGTTGGTTTGCAAGTTCCAATTTGCAGAGCCGGATTTTTTATTTCCACTCCTATCCCTATCTTATAAGTTCCAACTTGCGAGGCCACGCCTCTTTATGTGACCTATAAAAAGGGCAGTGCTTGACTCTCTCTCTCGCTCCTGTTCTGACCTACGGGGTACAACTCCCTCCCCTCCTGTCTAAACGGCCTCACTTGGTGTCCCGTTGCATACATGCCCGAGTTTAGGTATGTAAATACTGAACTGTTCAGCCTTTATTATCACCATTTAAGACCTCTCAAGTGTGATATTTTTCATATGGTTCGAGTCTACTATATGTGAGGCATGGATTGATATACCTCCCCAGACCTCAGGAATTTGTGTGAGAGTATTGCTAAAGGACTGAGGGACGTGGTGAAGCGTAAGGGAGGCAAACACCAAGAATTAGAACCTCGGCTAGTGTGCAAATATATTTTTATTGTATGGGTTTGTTTTGGTGTGTGTGGGGCGGCCGGCTTAAAGCCGTCATGGGCACCGTATATATATATATGAATATATATATATATATATATATATATATATATATATACATAGACAAAATGTCTCCATCGAGCGATTCTTCAGTCTCGATTGCGATGGCATGGAATTAAAAGTTGTTTGTGGTTGAATAAAAGATATATATATATATATATACATATATACATATATATATATATATACATATATATATATGTACATATATATATATATATACATATATATGTATATATATATATATATATATATATATATATAGAGAGATAGATAGATAGATATATGCAGAAAAACCACCAAGGAAAAGAATAAAATGATGACCGAGCGCTTTCGTCTATTTAGACATTTTCAGGGTACATACAATGATGGTACAAACATGAGTATATATACAAAGTGGGAGGCCATGTATGGGAATAGGAAAAGGTTGTAAGGGAGTTGTGATTTGTAAATGCGTTACTATATTTCTCACAAGTGATATATATATATATATATATATATATATATATATATATATATATATATATATATATATATATATGTATATACATATATATATATATATATATATATATATATATATATATATATATATATATATATATATATATATATGAGAAGAAACAAGCTTTCACAGAATGGTTACAAAATGGGGCATTTCGTGTAGGTGTATGTAATTCGAACATACAAATATAAGATAGTCGTACTCAACTTATATCTCTCCTGATAGCGTATTGGTTTACGTCACTGTAACTTTGTTACGGGTTAGCTGGGTTCGAATCCTCGGCTCGTCCACGTTTCAATTTCCAACGGATGCCTCCTTCGAGCGTCTCTCAGCCTCAATTGCGATGGCATGGAATTAAAAGTGATTTGTGGTTGAAAAAGATATTAATTGATCACTCGGAACCATTCAGTTTATATGTAAATATATATACATATATATTTACATATATATATATATATATATATATGTGTATATGTATATATATATATATGTATACACACACACACACACACACACACACACACACACACACACACATATATATATATATATATATATACATATATATATATATACATATATATATATATATATGCATATACATATACATACATATATATATGTATGTATATATATATATATACATATATATATATATGTATATATATGTATATATATACATATACATATACATATATATATATATATATATATATGAATCTATCTATCCATCTATATATACATATATATATATATATATATACATATACATATATATATATATATATATATATATATATATATATATATATATATATATGACATAAGTGGAGTAGGAAACACAGGAATCTTGGTCTGAGTTAGTCAGGAATAAACTCGGACTAAGGCTCTTGTGTTTCCTACTCTATTTACGTTAACCTGTCAGAATGTCTCAACATATATATGTATATATATATGTATATATACACATATATATATATATATGTATATATATATGTATATCCTTCGTATAGTTCACCATGGCAATGTCCCAGTTCAGTGATTGAATTCGGAGCCTACAT
>NC_134781.1:11276381-11286381 GCF_046742065.1 Oratosquilla oratoria | reverse complement strand
CCTCTTCAACACTAAACAGAATAGGCGTGCGTTTAACTCTCGCTACATACAGTATATATATACATACATATATATATATATATATATATATATATATATATATGTATATGTACATACATACACCAAAGGCTTTTTCCACTTATAAGGAAGGTAGCCCCCCCACCCAAAAAAAAATAGGCATAAAAACCACTCCCACCCATTCCATCCCTATCATGCTCCATTCCCCTCCACCCTCTTCCCTCCCTCTTATTTTGGCACCTCCTGGATGACGGGTCATCCTTGCATCTTGTCCATTAACCTGGGTCTGAAGCAGTGTTGCAAGACACAGCACATCCACAGCAAGGTCGCTTCATTAAATCGGCGACGCCCCACATACATACACCAAAGGCTCTTTTCCCTCCTATGAGGGAGGTAGTCAAAAAACAAAGGCATAAAAATCACTCCCACCCAATCCATCCCTATCACACTCCCCTCCCCTCCACCCTCTTCCCTCCCTCTTGGCACCTGGATGACGAGTAATCCCTACATCTTGCCCACTGCCCTGGGTCAGAGTCAGTGTCGCAAGACACAGCACATCCACAGCAAGGCCACCTCATTAAGTCGGCGAACCCCCGTCACCGTCCCCTCGTGCAGAAAAAGAGAAGACGGGGAGAAATCCTTTCGGGCTGAGTCAAATTTTTCTCACACATTCATCCCCCATCCCCACCCATTCCACCACATGCATCACAACATCATCCATATACAACCATTTTCCATTCACCCGTCTTCTGTCCTCTCCCGTCCTTCCTCAACAGACATTCCCCTCCTTCCCAAAACCCCCTTTACCCCATCCATCCACCTCATCCTAGGTCGCCCCCTCATGTTCACTCCTTCCACATCTGCCTTCCACACCTCTTTTGCTAGTCTTTCTTCACTCATTCTTTCCATGTGTCCAAACCATCCCAATACTCTTTCATCCACCCTATCTCCAAACTTCCTTTACACCCCTGTTCTCCTCCTCACCTCCTCATTCCTCACTCTATCCAGCCTAGTATCCCCTATCATACTTCTCATACACCTCATCTCAAACACATTCAAACTCCTTCTCTCTTCCTCTCTTATGTTCCATGTTTCTGCCCCATACAGTGCTGTCGGCACAATCACTCCTTCATACAATCTCCTCTTAGCATCTGTTCACAAATGTCTATTTATCGTTACACTTTTTAAACCACCAAGGTATTTACTCGATTCTCTCAATCTACATTCTACCTCCACCTCCACTCCTTCCTTTCCTGCCACATTTGCACCCAAGTATCTAAAAA
Source organism: Oratosquilla oratoria (assembly GCF_046742065.1). NCBI lineage: Eukaryota > Metazoa > Arthropoda > Malacostraca > Stomatopoda > Squillidae > Oratosquilla > Oratosquilla oratoria. Next base: position 11,285,080 of record NC_134781.1, on the reverse strand, counting down.
TATCCACTTCCTCCAGTCTCTCTCCCTTAATACTCACTTCCAGCCTGCTGCCACTTTCTCCCCTTGTACATATCATCACCTTACTTTTACCCACATTTATCTTCAACTATCTTCTTTCACACACTTCCCCAAACTCTGTCACTAACTTCCTCAATCCTTCCTCTGATCCAGCCACAAGCGCAGTGTCGTCAGCAAACAACTTTTTACCACCCACTTTTTTCCATTTTCTTTAACCATCTCCAATCCCTGACCCACCACCCTTCCATTTATCTCTCGCACCACCCCATCCATGTATAAATTGAACAGCCAAGGTGACATAACACATCCCTGACGAAGTCCCACCTTTACCTCAAACCACTCACTCTCTCCATTTCTAATCTTGACACACGCTCTACTACTCTCGTAAAAACTATTGACAGATCATAAAAGCTTTCCTCCTATCCCATAGGTCTGCAATACCTCCGACAGTGCCTTTCTGTCAACCCTGTCATAAGCCTTTTCCAAATCCAGAAAAGTCCCAAAAAACATCCTTTCCCTTTCCTATAGCTTTCTCACATATCCGTCTTACCACACACACACACACACACACACACACACACACACACACACACACACACACACACACACACACACACACACACACACACACACACGTGTATATATATATACATATATATACATACATACATACATACATACATACATACATACATATACCAATAGCTTTTTCACCCTTACAAGGGAGATAGCTAAAGTCAGAGGCACAAATACGCTCCCATTTCATTTCCACATACTCCACTCCCATTCACTACCCACCCCTTCCTCTTTTCTTGGCTCCTGAATGACGGGTCATCCATGCATCTCACCCACTGCCCTGGGAAAGAAGCAATGTAGTAAGACACAGCACATATGCTCATACAACAAAACCGCTTCATTTAATCGGCGACCCCCCCTCCCTCCCTTCATGCAGATAAAGAGAAGACGGGAAGAAATCCCTTCGGGCTGCGTCAAAATATCATTCACACATACTTCCTACCCCCATCCCCCTACCCACACCCTTCCATGCATCACAGCATCATCCGTACACAACCATTCTCCATTTACCTCTATTTTCTGTCTTCTTCCTTACTGCCTCAACAGAGATTCCCCTCTTTCCTAATCCCCTTTAACCCAATCCATCCATCTCATCCTTGGTCGCCCCTTCATGTTTGCTCCTTTTACCTCTGTCTTCAGCACCTCCTTTTCTAAACTTTCTTCACTCATTTTTTCCATGTGTCCAAACCATCCCTATACTTTTTCATCAAGCCTATTTCCCAATTCCTTTTCACCCCCCCACTCTCATCTTCACCTCCTCGTTTCTCACTCTATCTAACCTAGTAACCCGTACCATACTTTTCAGGCATTTCATCTCAAACACATTTGAACTTTTCCTCTCTTCCTCTCTTATGTTCCATGTTTCTGCCCCATACAGTGCTGTCGGCACAATCACTTCTTCATACAATCTTCTCTTAGCATCCATTCCCAAATGTCTATTTCTCATTACATTTTTTAATCCCCCAAAGTATTTACTTGCTTTTCTCAATCTCTATTCTACCTCCATTTCTACTCCTATTCCCGCCACATTCGCACCCAAATATCTAAAACTATCCACTTCCTCCAGTCTCTTTCCCTTAATACTTACTTCCAATTTGCTGCCATCCTCTCCCCATTGTACATCTCATCATCTTACTTTTACCCACAATTATCTTCAACTTCGATCTTACGCACACCTTCCCAGACTCCGTCACCAACTTCCTTAATCCCTCCTCTGATCCTGCTACAAGCGCAGTTTCATCAGCAAATAGCAACTGACTTATCTTCCATTTTTCTTCATTTTCTTTAACCATCTCCAGTCCCAAGCCCATTTTCTTTTCGTTTACCTCTCGCACCACCCCGTACATTTATAAATTAAACAACTAAGACGATATAACACATTCCTGACAAAGTCCCACTTGTACCTCATACCACCCACTCTCTAAATCTAACACAGGCTCTAGTACTCTCGTAAAAACTCTTGACTGCTCCCAATAGCTTTAGTCCTACCCCATATATCTGCAATACCTCGTACAGTGACTTCCTATCTATCCTGTCATATGTCTTTTCCAAATCCATAAAGCCCCCCAAAAACATTCTTACTTTTTTCTAAAACTTTCTCTAATATCTGCCTTACCACAAAAATCAGATCACGCAGCCCCTACCTGTCCTAAACCTACATTGTTCCCACCAATTACTCCATCTGTTCCTCTCCTAATCCCCTCGATCAAAATCCTCCAATAAGCCTACCCAAGTACACTCAACAAAATAATCCCTCTGAAACTACTACTCTCACAGTTGTCCTCTTTTCCCTTGTAAAGCGGAACTATACAGGCACTCCTCCACTCCTCCGGCATTCTACCCTCTTTTAGATAAACATTAAATAACCTCACCAGTCAGTCCACCATCACTGTACCTCCCTTTTCTAGACACTCCGCATTGCACCCATCCAACCCAGGTGCCTTACCTGCGTTCATCATTTTAATAACTGGTTACACCTCATCTTTTGCCATTTCTCTTCCATGTTCCTCATTCATGACTATCATTTTGTTAGCGCTTCCCACTGCAACTACCTTTTACTCCTTATCCCTTTTCACATCTAGCAGCTCCCTAAAATACTCTGCCCATCTTCCTCTTAGCACTTTCTCTTTCATTACCATCTCTCCATCTACACCTTTTACCTTTTCTTCTCTATTTAGTTCGCCTTCTCTTTCTCTCTTAATTTCCTTTCAAAACATCTTTTTATTACTTTCAAAAGATTCTGTCATTTTTGTAATCCTTATAACATCTACTCTCCTCTTTGCCTCGTTTATCTTATGCTTTACCTCTCTTTTCTTTGTATCTCATATTTTGTGACCAATCTGTGAATGCTCGTTTCTTCTCTTCTACAACCTTCTTTGCTTTATCATCCCACCCCTCACTACCCTTCTTTTTATTTCACTCTATTCTCATTGTTCCACACATCATTTTTACACGCCTTTTGACACCACTTTCAACTTATCGTCCACCAAATACATGATCTCATATTCCCCCCACTCTCTCCCCGTAGAACGTGTACATTCAAAACTCTTCCCGCTCTTCTCCTGGTTACCACTGTATAGTCCATTAATGCCCTATCTACCACTCCTCCATCCACCATCCTCGCCCATGTGTACTTATGCTTGGCTTTCTTCCTAAACACTGGATTTGCTATCATCAACTCTCTTTCTAGACACATCTGCACCATCATCTCTCCACTACGATTTTTTCCTGGAACTCCATATTTCCCAACCACTCTGTCTATTGGTTCATCTCCTACCCTAGCATTAAGATTTCCCAGTACCACTACAGTGACATTTCTCCCTAAACCTTCTATGCACTCATTTAAATCTATCTAGAAAGCCTCCCTTTCCTCTACTCTCTTGTCACTACCAGGCGCATAAACACTTACAAAAAACCCACATCTCCCGTCCCCAGTTTCACCTTCATCCACATCAATCTTGAAGAAACCTCCTTCCACTCCATCGCACATTCACCTATTTCTTCACTTACTGGTATAGCCAACCTTTCTCTCACTCGTCTTCTCTTCACTCCTGATACCCTCCCAAACTCAAACTTGTCCCTCCCTTCCATCTTTGTTTCACTCTATGCTAACACATCCATCTTTCTTCTCAAATACATACTGCTTATCTCTTCTCTTTACTCTCATCTGTACCACATCCACGCACATTAAAAGACCCAAAACTTAGGATTCTGGTTGGAAAACTCCTCCCGGAACCTCTTATGCCTTTACTTTTTTAGGAATATCCACTTTGGGGCTACCGAGAGTAAGATGCCTAGTTCTAACCAATTATCGTTTTTGTTGCCTTTTAAGACTTAAGTGGGAACACTTGGTGGCATTATTCTTTCTCCCCTACTACAGGGTTTTTGCAAAAAAAGAAAAAAAAAGAAAGAAAAAAAAATCAATATTCAGGGAAGTAGGACAGGACAGTATTATGAGTGGAGGGGCAGTATAAAGGAGGAACAGTCGCAGTATAATAAAGTAGCATAATTTCTCTATGAATAGAGATATCCTCTATCACATACAAAATGGTGTGTGGCTCTGGTTTGTAGGGGTGCCTCATATATACATACATGTATACATATGTATATATATACATATATATACATATATATATGCATATAGATATATAGATATATATACATATAGATATATAGATATATATACATATATATATACATGTATATAAATATATATATATATATATATATATACATATACACACTATCACTACGCAGTCCGGGTTCGAATCCTGCCCGGGGCAGAATTAATTTCAGTATCGCTGCGCTTCGAGTCGTTACTCCAACTCTCGATGTCGGGCAGTTGGGTGTGTGTGTGCGCGTAAGGTCACGACATTACCCATAGACTGGTCATACGAGCTCTGAGCTCTCTTCCGGGAGGGAAACAGCTGTCGATCACGAGTCCAACACGTGATCCGAAGACCAAGGTGAATCACACACACACACACACACACACACACACACACACACACACACACACACACACACACACGCACGCACGCACACATACACACACACACACACGCACACACACACACACACACACATAAACACACACACACACACACACACACACACACACACACACACAAAATCTATATATATATATATATATATATATATATATGTATATATACATATATATATATATATATATATATATATTGATATATTATATATATATATATTATTATATATATATATTCATATGTACATGTATATATATACATATATATATATATAAATATACACACACAATATATATATATATATATATACATATATATATATGTATATACATATATATATATATACATATATATATATATGTATATACATATACATATATGCTTACATATATATATATACATATATACATATACATATATAAATATATATATATATATATACATATATATATATATATATATATATACTGTATATATACCTATCCGAGAGTTGACACCTTTACGTGGTGGATAGGCTTGAGAATGTTATTGATTACAAAAGCTATGTCAATAGAGAGGAAATCTCTGCAGGGTTACCCATTTTAAACAAGTTTTGTAGGAAAGATCAGACAAAGAGTAGCTAAAACACAGTTGTAGGACCCACTGCTAACTGATGGCAAAGAGGGAAATTCCTCATAGATATATGGGATACCGTCATAATGATGGCGTGGACCATTGGGCGCCCTATAGATATAGGGCTTCACCGAATATAATGAATAAGGTGACGCCAGAGAAATATCTCACCAGAAACCAGTTGGCAAGGAGGTGAGATTACTGCCAAAGCACCTTCATAGCCAACATGAATATGAATAACACAATCAAAACAAAACCGGGCGTACCTGTTGGATCATCGTCTCCTAAAGGTCCAACCGCATTGCCTCCTGCGCTTACGGGCAGTGTGCCACCGAATGTGAGTAAGCACTGTCCAAGCAGATCCAAGTCTTGGACATTAAACAACATGAAGTAAATGAAGATCTATACTTAAACGTAAGAAGTCTTTCAGAAGACCACAAACTAGAGTTTAATGGAAGAACTAGACAACACCAAGTGGGACATCGTAGGACTGAGCTAAGTCCGAAGAACGGAGGAAAAGCTGATACAATCACAAGATGGTCACCACCTGTTCTACTATAGAGGTAACGACAAAGAAAGATCTAGTGGAGTAGGATTCTTGATAAACCGAGAGGTTGCTGGTAACGTAGTTAAGTTCAGTAGTTTATCGGATAGGGTAGCTTGAATTATGTTTAGGCTGTTTAAAAGATACACTATGAAAATAGTTCAGGTTTATGCATCAAGTTCACAGAGTTCAGACGATGAAATTGAGTCCTTCTATGATGATTTAAGTCAAGTAATGGATCAAGAAAAAAGTAAGTACACATTGGTAATAGGAGACTTTAATGCTAATGTAGGGAAGAATATGGGAGATGAGACATGCATTGGGAAGTTTGGAGTAGGTGAAATAAATGACAGAGGCGAGATGTTAGTAAATTTTGCAGAGAACTACAATATGAGGATAATGAACACTTTCTTTCAAAAGCGTGTAGGACGTAAATGGACGTGGAGAAGTCCAAATGGAACAACAAAGAACGAAGTAGACTTCATATAGGAGATGAGAACAAAAGCATTAGTAATGTTACGGTGATAAATAAAGTCAACATAGGTAGTGACCATAGAATGGTAGGTTGCACAGCTAAATTCAATTTCAGAGCCGAGAGAAATAAACTAGTTTTAAAAAAGAAAATACGCCTTGCAAAGATTAAGGATAATAATAAAAAAATTCAGTTAGAAATTAAAAATAGATTCGAAGCTCTAATAACTAACGAGGACAGCGTGGAAGATATCAATTTCAATTTAGTGAATATCATTAAGGAATCAGTAGAGAAAGTAGGAAGTACAAAAAACATTAGAGAAAAGAAATACTCCAAAGCTACAAATGACCTAATCAAAAGAAGAAGGACGATGCAGATTAAAAGCATGAGAGACGAAATAGAAAAAGTAAAACTAAACAAGCTTATGAACAAAAGACAGAGATTAGAGAAAAGAAAGAGAGACATGGATGAAATAGAGGAAACTATTCGGAAAGGTAAAAGTATTAAAGTGACCGAACGCAGACATGCTTTAGGAAGACCGCAAATGATATGTTTGAAAGATAGAAATGGAGAAATATTTAAATGTAGAGACAAAATGGTAAAAAGAGTAGGAGAATTTTACCAAGAGCTTTACTCGTCGAAGACCGTAGTTGAGTCAGTAAATTCATGTGTAGACGTTAGTAGTGTACCAGGGGTTACAAAGGAAGTAGAATTTGCTCTAAAAACTATGAAACGTGGAAAAGCACCAGGGGAAGATGGTATATCAATAGATCTGTTGAAAGACGCAGGTAAAATAGTTCATATTAAATTAGCTGAGTTGTACCCCCAGTGCTTACGTCATGAAAGCGTTCCGGATGCGTGGTGCAATGCTTTAGTGATTTTGCTTCATAAAAAATGAGACCTTAGTAACTATCGACCGATTAGCTTGCTATCAAATGTATATGAATTACTCAAAGATCCTTACAAATAGACTAAGTCAAGCTTTAGATGGAAACCAACCGAGAGAACAGACAGGCTTTAGAAGCGGATATTCAACTCTAGACCATTTGCAGCTTGTTTAGAAGATATTTTCAGAAGGTTGAGTTGAAAAAGAAAGGTTTGAAGATTAATGGCGAATATTTGAACCACCTAAGATTTGTGGATGATATTATTCTTATTTCAGAAAGAGCAGAAGACTTGCAAGATATGCTGAGTGATCTCAAAGTAGGTTTAAAAATGAATAAGAGTAAAACCAAAGTAATGCTCAACACGAAAGTTCAAAGCAAAGAGATTGTAATTGATGATGAGAGTCTTGGGGAAGTTGAAGAGTATATTTATTTAGTCCAGATGGTGAAAGTGACGAAAGACCATGATAATGAAATAAAAAGATGCATTACAATTGGTTGGAAAGTGTTTGGTAGGTATAATAAAATCCTGAGAGGCTCTCTACCTTTATGTTTGAAGCGTAAAGTTTATTATCAATGCATTCTATCATCAATAATTTACGGTTGTGTGACTTGGAAGCTGACGAGGGCAATGGAAACAAAGCTAAGGACTGCACAGAGGAGAATGGAGAGATCAATGATGGAAATAACACTGAAAGACCGAAAGAGAGCAAGTTGGGTGAGAGAGCAGAGTAGAGTGAAAGATATTATAGAGGTAGTAAAAGAGAGGAAATGGAATTGGGCAGGTAAGTTGGTGCGAACGACTGATGAGTGATGAAGCAAGTGTGTTACTGAGTGGACGCCGCGAGATAGGAGGCGTGGAAGAGGAAGACTAGACAGAGGGTGGAGAGACAAGCTCGAGAAGTTTGCAGGAGTGACGTGGCAGATGATGGCACGGTCGCATGATTCATGGAATGCTATGAAGGAGGCCTTTGTTCAGCAGTGGACTCAGGATGGCTGATTTGATATATGTATATATATATATATATATATATATATATATATATATCATAGTGTGTATAAAAATACATATATGCATCCTGTTAAAATGTTTCTTGTCGTTTTACAATATATTGTGTTCGTGGTTGATCATGTTTAAATTTTCTATCTGTTTATCTATTTTACAATTTATTTATACATTTATTTACTTATATCTTCATTCGTGCATTTATTTATCCATTTACTTATATATTTATCTATTCATTCATCTTTTTATTTATACAGCTATCTATTTACTTATTTTTCAGTTTATCTATTCATATATTAATGTATCGAATCATCTATTTATCAATGTATTTAGGTATCTATTCTTTAATTCTTTTTTCATCTATTTATTAGTTTATTTATAAAATGTATTCATTTATCCATATATATTTTTTATGATTTCATTTTATTCTATTTTATTTTTCATCTCCCCAGGGTGTCAGACTCCCGGCAGTGGAGCACGTATGAAGGAATGAGGATTGACTGTCGGTATTGCTGCGTCTACGGGAAACCATTTTTCACTTCAACGTAAAAAAAAAAAAAAAAAAAAAAAAAAAAAAAAA
>NC_134781.1:11246381-11253881 GCF_046742065.1 Oratosquilla oratoria | reverse complement strand
CCTTTGGTATCTTTGTATATCCCTGAAGACGAACCCCGGACAGGGTTCGAAACGTAAAAATCAACTTATTTTGACGAGTCCAGTGTTTACTTTCTTCGTCTATACAATGGTTCCTGTACTCCAGCTCTTCACGAATACCTTTTATTTCATGCAAAATTATTTTAGAATCCGCTTAAATCGGGTTAATTGGTGGGGGGGGGGACCGTCAATCCAAGATATCCGAAAATCCGAGTTATCAGGTAGAAATTCCAACTTTCTCTGTGTTTCTTGGCCAACAATCCGAGATACCCGACAGTTATCCCAGGGCACGATAGTGTGCGATCCATCCGACATCCGAGATATTCGGCTCCAACTTAGGTGGAGTTTAGTGTAGAATTCATCCTCTGTGTTTTAATGATAAGCCCCGTAGACACGTTGCTAGTTAAGTAATCGCTAGTGCAATGAACTTGTAAACTACCTCTCTATTTGTCCAATGTCAACGAAAAGCTAGTAAACTTGTCTCCAAACCATCTTAGTGTCAACACTAAAGACTTATTGACATGGGTCTAGTTTAGTAGCTGCTAGTGCTAGTGACATATAAACTCCCCATCTACTTGTCCATTGTCAATAGAAAGCTAGTAAACTTGCCTGCAAACTATCTTAGTGTCAACACTCACTTGCCGGGTACGTTAACTTGCAGGTAGTAGCCTACTAGCGGCTACTAAATTAGCCCATTTTCACTTGCAATTTATCTCTGCGGTTTTCTCATCATAGCACTTACCAGAAATACGGTTGAAGCTCATCTTCAGATGTATATAAATTATAGTTGTATCGTAAAAAAAAAAAGTTTTTACTTAGCTCAAAGAAATTATAATTTTAATTGGTGTGGTTTAGTATAGTGCGTTTGCAGTTCCCAGTACCCCTAACCCCTATTTCTGACAACCCCCCTCTCTCTCAAAAAAAAAAAAATAAATAAATAAATAAATAAAATATATATATATATATACAATCCCCATATGGGCCACTGACTGCATATATTTTACATAGTCACACCCATAAGGATCAGTCAAATTACGATAATTTATGACTTGTGCTAAATCTAAAAAAAAAAAAAAAAAAAATCTTATCACTTTTTACCTCTATTATTTTTCCTTTCTATCGGCATCTTTAAGGGTCGGCCTTTTAAGCGTCATATTGTCCTCTAGGATAGGAGCGCTTTTTATCGGCAACAAAAACAACACGAAAGGGTAACCTTCATGTACCTAATGAAATGATGTAACAAAAACCGAAATTAAACAAAAGCCCTTTAACACAGAAGGATTTAATCAATATGCCCTTTCTTCTGTATATACCTAACCACATGGAGTCGAGAAGTCTACGCCAGGAGGTGCATAGCTGCGGCCGAAGCCGTCACCTTTGCCTTATGCGCTTGGACTGTTGGGGCAGGTAACATAGAGTCACTGCTGGGAATCGGAAAGAAGTGCGGGACTTTGGTCTTGGTTCAGAAGACCTGAAGTCCTGCAGTGACTCGAGGTCTGCAAGCAGGACCTCCAACAACTCCGCAAGAAAGACAGTATCACCAGGAAAGATAAGATAGATGAAGACGGGTCCTATCCTGAGCTGAATAAAATCGCATGACGGCAGACTGAATAAACTCTATAAAGTGTGACGTCGTAGCAAATAGGGTTAACTGAGATATCCTGAAACCCCATCAACACAAATCCCTTTCCTAAAATGAAGAAGATATTCCGGCGTCAGTATGAACAAAACCTGATAACGTGCTATAGTAACTAAGAGATCAATTCAATATTTATACCTTCGGTATAAAATCCTGCAACAAAACATGGTAGCGTGTTATAGTAAAAGATTAATTTAATCTTAACATCTTCAGCACGAAACCCTGCTCTTGGCTGAATGGAGACGCGTGGTATGAGGACAGAACTGTCACTGTAGGAAATGGGTTATATGTGTTCAAAAGTAGACCTTCCCCGGCCCGGACCGGGATCTCTTATGAAAGTACTACGCGGGGACTCACGGAGACCTGTGCTCGGCCACTCTAGTCACGGCAACGACTTAGACGTATGCAGTTTTGCGCTGTGACGGTTCTGGGGTAGTTTATGACCGGATGACCGAGCGGGGATCGTCATGGGGGAGCCGGGGACACCCCCCCCTCCATCCCCCTTCCCCTCCCCCCTCCCCGTACGACACTCCTTTACACTCCTTCATAACGTGCTGGACAGGATGGCATCAGATAAAGGTTTGTGGTCCCGTCTTTATGACCTTTGCTTCAAATGGAATTTGGGGAGGTGGAGGAGGTGGTGGAGAAGGAGGAAGAGGAAGAGAAGGAGGAGGAATAAGAGGAAGAGGAAGAGAAAAAGGAATAGGAAGAGGAAGAGGAATTAGAATAGGAAAAAGGAAGAGGAAGAGAAAGAGAAAGAGGAGGAGAAGAAAGAGGAAAAAGAGGAAGAAGAGGGTGGTGGGTTAGGGGAATAATGAGGGGAACTTAGAAAAAATATATGTTGTGGTTGGGGAAAAAGAAGAGGAGTAGGGTCGGTTGGGAGATGGGGGTAGGAGTGAGGTGGAGAAGGAGAAAGAGAGGAAGACCAAGCGGAGGAGGAGCTGGGTGGTTGGTTAGAGGGGTACAGTGGTGAAATTAGGAAAGCATATGTAGTGGTTGGGGAGAAAGAGGAGGAATAGGGTAGGTTGGGAGATAGTGGTAGGAGTGCATTGAAGGAGGAGGAAGAGAGGAAGAGGAAGAGGAGGAGGAGGAGGAGGAGGAGTTGGGTGGTCGGTTAGGGGGATAGGGTGGGGAAATTAGGAAAGCATATGTAGTGGTTGAGTAGAAAGAGGAGGAATAGGGTCCGTTGAGAGATGCTGGGTCGGTTAGGGTGATAGGGTGGGGAAATTGGGAAAGTATATGTGGTTGGGGAGAAGTAGGACGTATAGGGCCGGTTGGTGGATGGGTTAGAATTCTTTAGAGAAGTATAGGTCGGAGTGAAAGATTATTGGGATGGGTTGGACACATGGAAAGAATGAGTGATGAATAATTTGTAAAAGAGGTGTGGAAGGCAAAGGTGGCTGGAGTGAACCTGAGGGGACGACCGAGGATGAGGTGGATGGATGGGGTGAAGGGTGCGTTGAGAAAGAGGGGAATGTCTGTTGAGCAAAGAAGGAAAAAGGCAAGAGATAGAGATGAGTGGAGAGTGACTGTGTATAGCTGATACTGTTATGCAAGAAAGGGAGGGGAGGGGGAGGAGGTTAATTATATTTTGACGCAGCTCGAGCGAATTTCTCCCAATCTTTCTGCAAGAAGGGACGGATGGTGGGGGTCGCCGATTAAGGCCTTAAGCACACTGGCGACTTTTGTAGAGCCACAAGTGGCTGCGTTTTGTGGCGAGGATATTTTCTCCCATAGGTTCCCATTGTTTTCAAGCTTTGCCGATCACACTTGGTGGGTGTGATCGGCAAAGCTTGAAAACAATGGGAACCTATGGGAGAAAATATCCCCGCCACAAAACGCAGCCACTTGTGGCTCTACAAAAGTCGCCAGTGTGCTTAAGGCCTAAGTGAAGCGGTCCTGTTAAGGATGTACTGTGTCTTGCTACATTGCTTCTGACCCTAGGCAGTGGGCGGGAGACAAGGATGACCCGTCATCCATAATGAGGGTGGAATGGGTGGTAGATGGGAGTGGAATAGGTGGAGTAGGTACGTCCCTTTGATTTTGGCAACCTCCCTTATAAGGGGGAAAAAGCTCGTGGTATATGGATGGATAGATGGAATTTTGAAAATATCGACTAAAGTTGTGTCAGGATTTTTTTTCGTATTCATGAAGTTACAGTGTATTTAAAGAATTTTCCGATTTTTTTTTTTTTTTTTTTTTTACATATGAATGCATTTGCTTTATGGAAAATAAACTAGGATTTTTCTGTGCATCATTAAATATTTCTAAGCTTCTTTAGGTATATGTTATAGAGAGTACATCTATCCGACCTACCATAAACATGCTGTATATTGGTATCATAGATTGAGATATTACAAATATATTCTTTTGATAAATTGCACATATAACACTTTAAGTTTAGTCATTTCCAGACTTTGAATATATACTATATATAAAAATACAGTCGACCAAAGAATTTAGTGAAAATTGACAAAAACATTCATGCGAGCAAATCTATGAATTCATCACAAAAAAAAAAAAATCTATAAATTGAAAACAGTTTATATGGAAGAAATAACTTACAATAATGCCAACCATAACAACAAAACATAAAAAAATAACATCTTTACTGATAAGAAGTTGTGCTCCTATCTAAGGATGACAAAGCCTCTTTCTTGAGGGGTGAGGGGAGGAGTTCTTTGTCATCGGAAGAAGAACCTAACGGAGATGCTGACAGAGAATATGACGTCATCAATGAGTGCTGACGTCACCGTCGAAGCTCTCCTCGGCCCCTGGGCCATGAGGTGGAACACAACAAAAGACTACAGGGAAATAGGCTGGCCCAACTCTCAATGTCCACAAGCTAAAGGGGCGTGATTGATCCATATATTCACGCTTGCTTTCTCTTTCTCTCTCTCTCTCTCTCTCTCTCTCTCTCTCTCTCTCTCTCTCTCTCTCTCTCTCTCTCTCTCTCTCTCTCTCTCTCTCTCTCTCTCTCTCTCTCTCTCTCTCTCTCTCTCTCTCTCTGTCTCTCTCTCTCTCTTTTGGAAAGTGCTTATTATTTCATCGTTGACAACTTGCAGCGGAACTCAAATGGGGTTTAATACAGTGGAAAACTCAGGAAATTTAGTCATATTCCTTACGTACTAGGCCTCAGCATTCTTTTTTTCTTTCTTTTTTTTACATAATTGTGGATTTTTTTTTTATTCGATTAAACTATATCAAAAGGAAAGAAGGAGGAAAGAATTTTGATCATTTTTAAGAACAGGCCACTCAGTATTTTTTATATAATTGTAGATCAAATTAATTTATTCAATCATAATATAATAAAAACATTGAGGAAAGAAAGAAGGTTGATGATTTTCAATATCTACTATTACTTCTTCTTACAACTTTCCTTATATCTCTACTTGGCCACTTTCGTGCAAAAATACATCAGTCAGAATAAGATACATAAATGTAATCACCAATTAGAACGAGCACCCAAATGATAGCTGAGGTCATTTAACTATCTAAGGTCTGTGACGCGATTTTAAAATGAATAAGACCATCTTTAGTCTGGGAACAAAATGTGTAATGAAAAGTTGAGGACATTCAAGTCTGACCCCTACACAATACATTAATTTTCTTATGATTAAAGTGAATTTGTTTCTTTTTTTAATGGAATAGTGACAAAAGCTGCATCTACATAGTCTGAGACAGGTATTTATGACCGTAACAATATACAAAGCTAATTCGTTTAATTTTCTTATGAATGCTCCTGATATATATATATATATATATATATATATATATATATATATATATATATATATATATGTATATATAAATTTGTATATATATATATATATATATATATATATATATATATATATATATATATCAGAAGAAATCACTGGAACGCGTGATACTCGTAGGCAGACAAACCACTGGGAAAATGAAAGAGATGAGACCGAGCGCTTTCGAAAATGTCTGAATAGACGAAAGCGCTCGGTCTCATCTCTTTCATTTTCCCAGTGGTTTGTCTGCATATATATATATATATATATATATATATATATATATATATATATATATATATATATATATATGCATATATATCTATATATACATATATTTATAAAACAAGATAACATTCCTCCCTCCAGCTTCCCTCTTTCCTCTTCCTCCTCTTCTTCCTCCTCCTCCTCCTCCTCCTCCCCTTACCCTTCCCCCTGTGCCCTCCCCTTCCCCCTGGCCCTATCCCAAATGCTCCATCTCTGAGTTTCTGGCTCACTTCCGCTCATGACGTGACATCACCCATTTGATCATGCTCAACCGCGTTAGTGCACCACATAATAGTATATTGGTAGGAAATTTGAATGTCATCTCTTGTCGCGACACTAGATCACTTTTATGTACTTTCGCCTCGTTTGAATAAAAAGAAAGATGTGTAAGATCTGTTCGTTCGTTTTATCTGGAAGAGACATATATGTATCTATACATTCATACGTACATACATATATATATATATATATATATATATATATATATACACGAACATATATGTATGTGTGTGCGCGCATATGTGTGCGTGCGTGCGCGCGCACGCAGGTGTGTGTGTGTGTGTGTGTGTGTGTGTGTGTGTGTGTGTGTGTGTGTGTGTGTGTGTGTGTGTGTGTGTGTGTGTGTGTGTGTGTGTGTGTGTGTGTGTGTGTGTGTGTGTGTGTGTGTGTGTGTGTGTGTGTGTGTGTGTGTGTGTGTGTGTGTGTGTGTGTGTGTGTCTGTGTGTGTCTGCGTCTGTCTGTGTGTGTGTGTGTGTGTGTGTGTGTGTGTGTGTGTGTGTGTGTGTGTGTGTGTGTGTGTGTGTGTGTGTGTGTGTGTGTGTGTGCGTGTGTATATATATGCATATATGTTGTAAAGACGTATTGACAATGAAATATGATTGCAGTATTTATTTATATTTCAAAGGATTGATTTTATATCGCAATAGACAAAATACATGAATGAGGATAAGGAAAAAGTGAGATTGGAAATATATGTATAGAAGTATGTCGATAAAAGACGTCGTGGTGACTTAAGCCTTAAATTGAAAAATATTGTGAAATAATGAAAGAGTGAAACTGTGATATCTCTCTATCTATTTATATCCAATTTTTTTCCTTGTCAGTGAGTTAGTCAAAGTCAAAAGGCTTATACATAGCACCACCCATTTCATTCCCATCCATTCCATACCTTCCACCTCCTTTTCCTCACCATATCCAACCTTGGAACCCTTACCATACTTCTCAGACATTCCATCTCAAACACATCTAAACTTTTCCTCTCTGTCTCTCTTAAATTCCATATCTCTGCCCCATACAGTACTATCGGCACAATCACCCCTTCATATATCCTCTCTGCACCTACTCCCAAATACCTATTTCTCATGACACTTTTAAATCCCCCAAGCCATTTACTTGCT
Source organism: Oratosquilla oratoria (assembly GCF_046742065.1). Lineage (NCBI taxonomy): Eukaryota > Metazoa > Arthropoda > Malacostraca > Stomatopoda > Squillidae > Oratosquilla > Oratosquilla oratoria. Next base: position 11,246,799 of record NC_134781.1, on the reverse strand, counting down.
TCCTTCAATCTGCAACTTACCTCTACCTCCATTCCTCCTTTTCCTGCCACATGCGACCGCAAGTACTTAAAGCTATCCCCTTCCTACAGTCTCTCTCCTTTAAGACTTACTTCCAATTTCCTGCCAACCTCTCTCCTTGTACATCTCACCTCATTACTTTTACCCACATCTAACTTCAACTTTCTCCTCTTGCAAACTTTCCCAAACTCAGTCACTAACTCCCTTAATCTCCCCTCTGACCCTGCTACAAATGCAGTGTCATCAGCAAAGAACAACTGGCTCACATCCCACTTTTCTCCAGTTTCTTTTTAACCTTTTCCAATCCCCTGTACATTACCATGGCATTTACCTCCCGTGACTCCCCATCCATGTACACATTGAATAGCCATGAGGACATGAAACATCTTGACGTATTCCC
>NC_134781.1:11238881-11241381 GCF_046742065.1 Oratosquilla oratoria | reverse complement strand
AAAGGGAACACAGGGGTGGGGGGGGGATATCCTATCCTTATTCAATGGCCTCATTAGCTGATGGCTATAAGTCGTCACCTTTGCCCCATGTACTATACCTTCCAAAGAATAGGATGGAAGAATTTAGAGGAGGAGGGGGAGAGAGCGGCGGAGAAGAGGAGTAGGAGTGAGAGTGTGATGAGGAGGAAGAATATAAGAAGAAGGAGGAGAAGGGTAGGGAAGAGGCAGAGTGTTAGGATGAAAAGGATGAAAGGAAAGAAGAGGAGGAGGAGGAAGAGACAGAAGTTGATTAGAAAAGTGAGACAGAAGAAGAGGATGAGGAAGAGTGTGAGGAGAGGTCAGAGAGTGATGATGATGAGGAAGAGGAGAAGGAGTAGGAGGAGGAGGAGGAGGAGACAGAAGTTGATAAGAAGAGTGAGACAGAAGAAGAGGATGAGGAAGAGTGTGAGGAGAGGTCAGAGAGTGATGATGATGAGGAAGAGGAGAAGGAGTAGGAGGAGGAGGAGGAGGAGGAGGAGGGTGAGGAGGAGGAGGAGGAGGTGGCTCTCCACAATATGCACAATATCCGTTTTCACACCATTACCCGCCTTGCTATCACCGGTTTCCACGATAACTGACCTCCTCCTCCTCCTCCCTCCCTACTCCACCCCTACCTCTCACTCCCTCCCTCACCCTTTTTCCACCTTCTTCCACCTCGTCTTCCTCGTCTTCCTCCTCTTATATCTTATGTCACATTTTCTCTGCCTCTTAGGGCTTTCCACCTACTCCTCTTCCTCCTCTTCCTCCTCCTCCTCCTCCTCCTCTTCCTTATCCTCCTCATCCGTCTCCTCTTTCTCCTCCATTATTTGGCCCTTGTATTCCTCCTTTATTTTTCTTTTGCTCTTCTTTCTTCAGCATTTTTCTTCTGTTTATCATCAACTCCTTCTTCTTCCTATTCCTCGCCTATCTCCTCTTTGTTCTCCTCCTACATCCTTTCCTCCTTCTTCTCTTCCTTCTATTCTTCTTTTTCTCCCACTTATTCTCCTTCCTCTTTCTCCTTTTCCTTCTTCCTCTTCTTTTCTTTCTTCTCCTCCTCTTCGTCTTCTTTCTCTTTGCCTTTCTCTTCCTCTTCGTCTTCTTCCTCTTTGCCTTCCTACTCCTTTTCTTCCTCCTCCTTTTACTTCCCTTCATCATGTTTTCCTCCTCTTCCTCTCCCTACTATTCCATTTTTCTTCTTATTCCTCTTCTTCTTCCCCTTCTTCCTCCTTCACCACTTCCTTCCTTCCTTCTTCTTTATTAGATATTGATATATTAGATCGCTCTATTCAGAATACAAATAGTTTATATACAAATCTCAATCCTTCTTAGCAACTCATGGTTGACGGGTTATCTTTGCACCCCGCCAAACTGTTTATATGAATGCTAAACCCTAAAAAGTACCATGAAAATATAGAATTTATGAAGTATATAATAAGGAATGTGTATAATATTGTATATAAGATTTATAAAATAAGCTTAAAAGTTTATTAAAGCCTAAAATCTTACGAATTACCAAGAGACCTTGATTTATTGTATCTATTCTATATAGTGCATTTATATGAAAATATTATTTTTCTATCTATTCATCAGGATTATTATCATTAGAGTAGAATATTTAAGCTATTTTAAGTTGGTATATGATCTTTGTTTAGGAGCAATTAACTCATGTACTTATTGTTGTACTTGTCCTGTGTCATATATTTTTCTACTGCAATTTGGCATTGAAATTTTTATCATAGAAAATGTGACACACCTTACGAATTTTCTTATGCCTAACGTAAGATGTAGGGGGGCTTCTTCACTGAAGGGGTGGAAATTGTCTTCATTGACCCCTTTACAAGCGTTATATAGGCTTTGAGTGAATTAAGATGGGAGTAATGTCACTTTAGACGACAATATCGCCGTTATATGGTGACGTAATAATATTTGTATAATAGACATCGTCGTTGACATGATGCCTACATTTAGCAACACCTCTCCCATCCTAACCTTATGTAATTAACCTAAGTTAATCTAGCTTAACATAACATAACATCGTCTTAGTTATGTAAAATCCTCATAACACCAACAACGCTTTTGGCGATAACTTTGTATATATTTGCCGAGAATAACTACAAACAGTCTCCCTAGTGATATACACCCATCGACCTACCCACACACACACACACACACACACACACACACACACACACACACACACACACACACACACACACACACACACACACACACACACACACACATACACACACACACACACACACATATTATATTATATATATATATATTATATATATATATATATATAATGTATATATATGTATATACTGTATATATATTATATATATATATATATATATATGATGGATATATGCATACATGCACACGTATATATATATATAATCTATATATACGAGTCCTTGATACGAGTATATATATATATATATATATATATATATATATATATATATATATATATATA